>NC_047511.1:9621289-9672233 GCF_902827115.2 Pseudochaenichthys georgianus | reverse complement strand
ATAATGATTAGAAATCATTTACAGGGCAGAAAGCTGTTTTTAAAAGTGAAAAAACGATTTGAAACCGTTTGAAATGACTGGCGGGTGCTGATGGAAAGCAGGCGGAAATAAATTGATTGTTTACCCAGGAAAAGGTGTTTAAAAGGCGGGTAAAGTGTCCCTGCAGCTCCTCCATGACGGTAATAATGATTAGAAATCATTTACAGGGCAGAAAGCTGTTTTTAAAAGTGAAAAAACGATTTGAAACCGTTTGAAATGACTGGCGGGTGCTGATGGAAAGCAGGCGGAAATACATGGATTGTTTTACCCAGGAGAAGGTGTTTACAAGGCGGGTAAAGTGTTCCTGCAGCCCTTTAAATACAGTGTGCACATGGCTTTATTACCCATGAAATAGTGTGTGAAAGATGGGTAAATTTGCTGTGAATTTAAGGGAGATATGGCCCTTTCAAACAGGGAGATGTACAGGCCTTTATTACCCACGAATTAGTGTCTGAAAGCTGGCTAACATTACTTTAAATACATGGTGCACATGGCTCTGTTACCCATGAAATAGTGTGTGAAAGCTGGGTGAGTTTGATGTGAATTTAAGGAAGATATGGCCATTTCATCCACACCTCACGACTCCCATTCAAAGTGATTGAAATGTACAGCACTCTGTACATTTCAATCACATTTCCCGACCCGGCCAGGGTGACTTTCTTCCCCACGAATTAGTGTCTGAAAGCTGGCTAACATTACTTTAAATGCATGGTGCACATGGCTCTGTTACCCATGAATTAGTGTGTGAAAGATGGGTGAGTTTGATGTGAATTTAAGGGAGATATGGCCATTTCATCCACACCTCACGACTCCCATTAAAAGTGATTGAAATGTACAGGAATCTGTCCATTTCAATCACATTTGATGACCCGTCCAGGGTGACTTTCTTCCCCACGAATTAGTGTCTGAAAGCTGGCTAACATTACTTTAAATGCATGGTGTACATGGCTCTGTTACCCATGAATTAGTGTGTGAAAGATGGGTGAGTTTGATGTGAATTTAAGGGAGATATGGCCCTTTCAAACAGGGAGATGTACAGGCCTTTATTACCCACGAATTAGTGTCTGAAAGCTGGCTAACATTACTTTAAATGCATGGTGCACATGGCTCTGTTACCCATGAATTAGTGTGTGAAAGATGGGTAACGTTGCTGTGAATTTAAGGGAGATATGGCCATTTCATCCACACCTCACCACTCCCATTCAAAGTGATTGAAATGTACAGCACTCTGTACATTTCAATCACATTTCACGACCTGTGTAGACTGGCTTTCTTACCCATTAGGTACACCGACAAAGCCACCTCTTCGGGGCCGCTCCAAGACCCCCAAAACACGGACGCAGCAGCCCCAGCATCTCTCCCTGACATGAGCAAACAGGTTATTTCAGACTTCCATGACATACCCCGGGGAAAAGCACCTCTCTGTGGCCGCTCCAAGACCCCCAAAACACGGACTAAGGAGCTCCAGGATCCCTCCCTGCCTTGAGAAAACAGGCTAGTTCACACTTACATTACGTACACCGACAAAGCCACCTCTTCGGGGCCGCTCCAAGACCCCCAAAACACGGACGCAGCAGCCCCAGCATCTCTCCCTGACATGAGCAAACAGGTTATTTCAGACTTCCATGACATACCCCGGGGAAAAGCACCTCTCTGTGGCCGCTCCAAGACCCCCAAAACACGGACTGAGGAGCTCCAGGATCCCTCCCATGTACCTCCAGAACCTCGAGCACCTTGGGTCCCCGGGCCCCCGAACTTAAGCACTCCCCCACGGACTAAACCAAGATGATCACACCCTCAAGAATCTCGTGCCCCTGGCTACACTTAAAGGGGGTCTACTTTGCGGTGCTTTGCCGTCCGCCCATCGGCACCCATAGTCGGCCTTCTTCACAGCAGCAGCACCCAACCTCCATGGAGGATTTTGCTCGTGCCCCTGGCTACACTTAAAGGGGGTCTACTTTGCGGTGCTTTGCCGTCCGCCCATCGGCACCCATAGTCGGCCTTCTTCACAGCAGCAGCACCCAACCTCCATGGAGGATTTTGCTCGTGCCCCTGGCTACACTTAAAGGGGGTCTACTTTGCGGTGCTTTGCCGTCCGCCCATCGGCACCCATAGTCGGCCTTCTTCACAGCAGCAGCACCCAACCTCCATGGAGGATTTTGCTCGTGCCCCTGGCTACACTTAAAGGGGGTCTACTTTGCGGTGCTTTGCCGTCCGCCCATCGGCACCCATAGTCGGCCTTCTTCACAGCAGCAGCACCCAACCTCCATGGAGGATTTTGCTCGTGCCCCTGGCTACACTTAAAGGGGGTCTACTTTGCGGTGCTTTGCCGTCCGCCCATCGGCACCCATAGTCGGCCTTCTTCACAGCAGCAGCACCCAACCTCCATGGAGGATTTTGCTCGTGCCCCTGGCTACACTTAAAGGGGGTCTACTTTGCGGTGCTTTGCCGTCCGCCCATCGGCACCCATAGTCGGCCTTCTTCACAGCAGCAGCACCCAACCTCCATGGAGGATTTTGCTCGTGCCCCTGGCTACACTTAAAGGGGGTCTACTTTGCGGTGCTTTGCCGTCCGCCCATCGGCACCCATAGTCGGCCTTCTTCACAGCAGCAGCACCCAACCTCCATGGAGGATGTTTCTCGTGCCCCTGGCTACACTTAAAGGGGGTCTACTTTGCGGTGCTTTACCGTCCGCCCATCGGCACCCATAGTCGGCCTTATTCACAGCAGCAACACCCAACCTCCAGTGGAGGATGTTATCATGCCCCTGGCAACACTGGTAAACACTGGTAACATATGTCTAGCCGCTGACAGGAACTTGACATCGGAACTTGACATCGCATTTCCATTGAGCGGACTCCCGTACATGGGAAGGGCAAGTCCCACGGTACCTCCGTTCATAAGGCTGACATTTGCCTTACATATGCTAACCACAGCAGACACCCTTCGTGTTGTCACACAGGGGTGGTTCACAACCGTGGACTTGAGGGACGCCTACTTCCACGTGCCAATTGCATCCCATCACCGGAAGTTCTTGAGGTTCGCCTTTCAGGGCCGACATTATCAGTTCCGGGTGCTTCCCTTTGGTCTCTCCCTCTCCCCAAGGGTATTCACCAGGGTTGTTGCGGCAGCGCTCGCTCCCCTGCAGGCACAGGGCATGAAGGTCCTGCCATACCTGAACGACTGGCTGGTTTGCGTGCCGTCCCGGGCCCAAGGGGCCCAGGATACGGCGCGCCTCTCATCCCACGTTGCCCGGTTGGGCCTGACAGTGAACACCGGGAAGAGTTGCCTGGACCCTTCCCAGCAGGTCACTTATCTGGGGATGGTCCTAGATTCGGTCACCATGAGGGCCTACTTGACACCTCGTCGTGTGGACGACATTTCCCACCATCTTCGCATCTTCAGACTGGGCAAGAGGGTGCCTTACATACAGTTCCTCCGGCTCTTAGGCAGACTGACAGCTGCCTCAGCCGTCGTGCCCTTGGGCCTGTTGTCACTGCGCCCCATGCAGATGTGGCTGAACAGCCGTCACTTGGACGCCAAGCGGCACAGGCACAAGAGAGTCAGGGTGTCTCAGCGGTGCCTCCACTCTATGTCCCGCTGGAGGAACAGAGCCTATCTCCTGAGGGGTGTGCCCATGGGCACCATCCCATCCCGCCGGGAGACTGTCACTGTGGATGCGTGTCTCTCGGGGTGGGGTGCGGTGTGGCAGGGCAGGACCGTGCAGGGTCAGTGGTCTGCCCAGGAAGGTGCACGCCATATCAATGTGCTGGAGCTTCAGGCGGTGTTGCTCGCACTCATGCACTTTCTACCCCAACTGGCGGGCAGGCATGTGCTCGTTCGACAACATGTCCGCAGTTGCCCAAATCAACCACCAGGGGGGCGCCAGGTCCGCACAGCTGCTCCGCGTTTCACAGAGCCTCTTGCCTTGGGCGCTCCCCCGCCTCACCAGTCTGCGGGCAGTTTTTCTGCCAGGGGACCTGAATCAGGTCACAGATTTCCTCTCACGGCGCAAGCCTCCACCGGGGGAGTGGAGGCTTCCCCCGGAGGTGGTGGAGATAATTTGGAGCCTCTTCGGCAGGGCCGAGGTGGACCTCTTTGCCTCGGAAGAGTCGAGGCACTGCCCCCTCTGGTTCTCCTGGTCGGAGGTGACCAGCCCATTGGGTCAGGATGCCCTGGCGCATGACTGGCCGGACACTCTCCTGTATGCCTTCCCGCCGTTGCCTCTGATACTTCAGACGCTTCAGAGGGTCCTTACTCAGGGGCACAGGCTCCTTCTAGTCGCCCCCCGCTGGCCGGGGAGAGTCTGGTTCCCACTGCTACGCAGTCTCTGCTGCAGCCCACCGTGGCGTCTCCCCGACAGGAAGGACCTTCTGTCACAGCTCAAGGGTCAGATCTGGCATCCCGACCCTCGCCGCCTTCAGCTCTGGGTTTGGCCTCTGCAGGGCCCAACCCACTGTTGAGCGGTGTCACGGCATCTGTCAGGGAAACTATCCTGAATGCCAGAGCTCCATCCACTCGGGCACAGTATGAGTGCAAATGGAGGCTCTTCTCCCACTGGTGTGTGAGTAAGGCTGAGAATCCGGGACATTGCTCCGTGGCCACCATTTTAGAGTTTCTGCAGTCCCTTCTGGATAGTGGATGTTCTCACTCCACTTTGAAGGTGTATATGGCTGCTATCTCTGCCCGACATATCGGAGTCGATGGCGCCACAGTGGGGCGCCACAGGTTGGTGTCCCTCTTTCTAAGAGGGGCTCTACGGCAGCGCCCCCCTAGCACCCCAAGGGCCCCGGCTTGGGACCTGCCCCTAGTGTTGGATGCCCTATCATCTCCTCCCTTCGAACCCCTGGCCCAGGTCGGGCTTAAATGGCTGTCCCTGAAGGCAGCATTTCTGCTTGCCATAACCTCAGGGAAGCGAGTCGGAGAGCTTCATGCCCTCTCCGTAAGCAGTACATGCCTGAGGTGGAACTCCGATGGCTCGGGTGTCACCCTCTGGCCGAATGTGGCGTTCTTGCCCAAGGTGCTTCCACTAGCCCACTCCAATCGGCCTATCCAGCTGGCACGCTTTAACATTCCACAGGAGAACGGCACACCTGAGTTGCTGTGCCCTGTGCGTGCCCTGAGGGCGTATATTGATGCTACGGCCTGTATACGACAGTCAGAGCAGCTCTTCGTTTGCCATGGCGGCACTAGGAAGGGTCGTGCTCTCTCGAAGCAGCGGCTGTCCCACTGGGTGGTGGATACCATCACATGTGCCTATGGGGCCAGTGGCCGCCCCCCGCCATCAGGGGCCAGATGCCACTCTACAAGAGGCGTCTCAACATCGTGGGCTGCCCTAAGAGGGGTGCCCCTGGAGACCATCTGCGCCGCGGCGTCATGGGCGTCTTCTGGCACATTCTCCAGGTTCTACCGGGTCAATGTCGCCACTCCTCACCCCCTGGGGGTGGTCTTGTGGCCAAGCTCCGCTGCTTCCAACTAGGTGAGTAAGTGCTTGGATTCTTCATGACATGGTTGGTATAGGTCATCCAGTGCTAAAGCATCGTCAGTAGGGACGAAATAGAACGATAGTTACGGCTGTAACTACGGTTCTATGAGTCCCGGATGACCGCCAGAGTTTCCTGTCACTCAGAATTCTTGTGTGCTCGCGAGAAGATTCTGGGAACAGATCCTCTGTCGACACCGGCTGATGTAGCCGGTGTCACGTGGGTCACAGGTGACTTTGTTGTTATTGGTACTCGAGCTGCGCATGCGCGCGATGGACATATCCAGTGCTAAAGCACCGCCTCTGGCGGTCATCCGGGACTCATAGACCGTAGTTACAGCCGTAACTATCGTTTTATCGGCAATTTGATAAAAAAAAGGCCGATACCGATAATCGGTCAAATGCGGAATATCGGCCCCGATAATCGGCCAAGCCGATCGGTCGACCCCTAATTCAAACATAATAATTCAGTGTGCATCGACATGAAAACAACAAAAAAGTTCATGCTGGACTCAAACCCGAGTCCCAAGAGCAACAATCACTCAGGCCATGCGAGTTACTGGTGTGCCACGGATCTACACAAAGTATTACATCACCACGTTTAAATGTCTTGCATGAACCTTGTTAAAAAGTTCCAGAAAGATGCAACCCGACCATCATTTATAATGTGAGCTAATGTATCTACACTTATAATATACATATTATAGTAGGCATTTGGATGAAAGCTTCAGGTAAATGGAATGTCATGTAATGTAATTGACATGAGTGTTTTGAACACACTTATTTAATTTATGATTCTCCATAAGGTGCCATGTTGAGTTGTGGTGGGCGCCGTAAGGGGGTGAAAAGTTAGGACGATTCTAAGGGCCCGTGACTGACAGGGGCCCCAAAATGTTTAGAACATTAAGAAAAAAAATGTAAGTAACCTTTCATCAATCCTCAATAATTAACATTAATAGAACGTTATATTGATAAATTACTCACTAAATGTACGATTCATTTAACTTATTTTCTTCCAAAAGTTAATTACCAAAAGCCTCTGTACACCCCATTCTATTTACATGTAATGGTTTGGTCCTACCTCCAAACTCGTTGTGGCACCGGCACTTGCAGAGAGTGAAAGCATGTGAGGAGGGATGCTAGTACTTAGCCTATGTAAGTGTGTTGTGTACTATGGTTGTACCATGTCTCAACGGCTCAAAAAGTCAGGCTATAGAGGCTTCCTAATGACGTCACGGGATTTCGCGGCAGCCATGTTGGAGTACCACTCGTACCACTCTACTGGCGGGAGCGTTCAAAAATGGCGAAAATGAAAGGATACTACGAATCACTAAACCTGGAGGATAAGACCGTTTACAGAGACAAATGTGCGTCGATTGGTTCGGTGGACCCTTATTTGATTCCAGTTAATGATTACAGCACCGACATAAATTCATGGCCTTCACTTTCCTACTTTGATATCGTGAACTACCTCGTTTTTTCGCCTATTCCATTGTACACCATGGAGGAAATGAAGGCGTACAAAGGACTCGATGCACATAACCAGTTCATATCCGGGTGGATCCGCGACGTTTACGTTGCATATCAAGGAGATGTGGCTGTAATAGCTGGAAAAGTGAGTACATATTTCGTGAGGTCCTCTTCAGCTGGCTTTTTAAATATCCCTAAAGTCCCCCAAAATAAAATGGGTGAGGCTGCTTTTATCCACTACGCCAGTGGTTCCCAAACTTGTTGTGCCCAAGGCACACCAAAGGACAAGTAAAAATCTCAAGGCACACCTATTGTGCAAAATAGCCCTTATAACACGTGTTATCACTCATATCATGTAAAATATCTGTACATTTGCATAATTATTTACTAATGCCAAATAAAATGTGACAAAGACAACTATATTACTCATGAAATATTTATTAACGAAATATTTCAGAAATTAATTTGAAACGTTATCAAATTAGGCTTCATCAAAGCAGCAACACGCTCATTTAAACCAGACAGGTCACAACATTAAAAAGGAGACAAAGGAAATTCAGCACAGAGAACTGTCAATGCAAGGAAGCTGCATTGTCCATGGTCCTGAACTACAAATTATAAATGTAACATTTCAGCAGAGATGGGGTCGTTACTAAAAAAAAGTAATATATTACACTACTTCGTTACTCTCTACATAAAGTAACTCGTTACTTTACTCGTTACTTTACTCGCAGGGCCGGCCCGCCCCTCCCTGCAGGCAGATCACGCAGACTGCTAAAGTTTCAAATGTTCTCTAGTTCAGTTTCCATTGTCGCATAAGATCCAGATCCTGAATGTTTTCCTATCTGGCCGTGGCTGTCCTCTGTCTCCTGCTATCTGTATATTTTGCGCAGTCTATCTCTGCTCACGCTGTTGCGTCGGTGTGTTCTCCTGCGTGTTGTTGTACGAACTGCGCATGCGTGAGTGGCAATAACTCTCCTTACCAGCAGGCGGCGGTAGTGTGTATTCGTCATTCAAAACAGGCAACAACCGGAAGACAGAGAAGAAGAACAGACTGTGATATAAACAAACAACAAATATCGTGTGCGGTAGCTCCACCTTAGCATGTGTTCTTTGCAGGTGCTTGTTGAGGTTTGACGTGGTGTTTACAGCAGTGGATAACAGCTTCTGGCCTGGACACAGTTTGCACCTCACCGTCACATTCCTGTCTATTCTTCGGACGAACTCAAAAATAATGGGCATACCTCCACCCCTCGAGAGTTATCGCTGACTCAGCCATGTGTATGCAGCACTGCACGTGGAGATGTGGACGCGCAAGTCGCGCAGATTACGTACATATAAACCTACAAAGTACTGATATAGTAAATTAAAAAATAATAATTTTTGTGTAGTTGTATATTGCAATAATAACGTATGGTTGTCACAAAATCCCACGGCACACCCGGACTTGCCTCACGGCATTATGGAACGCCCTTTGCGCCACAATTCGCGCGGATTAACGGGGAGGTCCGTTTGAGTTCAAAGTCTCAGTAACCAATCAGTGAAGAGCAAAACCAGACCAAAGCAATCTGTAGATGAAAAGTTCCTGACATTGTGAGGCTGGAAATTGTACGTTATTCCAGATTCAGGGGACTATGTATTAATTTGGCTTTCAATATAATAAATATATCAATCAATATAACCTGCCTTCATTGTCTTTTAAAATAAAATCGCCTTACCTTATCTTACTGAAGTGAAGGGTATTTATGTCTCCTTAAATCACCTTTTAAAAGTACTTCTTATAACATGGCATGGTGTAACATATCAAAATGATCAGTCTCTGGTCTTGCTAGAAATGCAATGTCACTCACCTTAGAGCCACTGTCTTATGAGATACTTAGCTTAGAAATCAGATTTTTGGAAAACTTAAAAACTCTTGTGAAAACACAGATGTACTCATGTCATCCATTTATGTGTTGTTCATGTCTAAATTAGAATCTGGAGTAAAATAGCTCTATCACTCTACTTTCACCACAGCAAAGTTACATCAGGACTGATTCATGACTTCATATTCCATACTGGGGTTCATGTGATGTGTACAAATACAAATTGAGCATTACAACTTTTTTTTTTCAACCAACTATTTATGTTAACATAAGAAACTGTAAAATCTCAATATTTACAATACAGGGTTCATACACTTTTTCACCAGTGATTTTAAATGACTCTTTCATGTGGCTAGCATGTGGTGCCTCGCCCATATTGGAAATATTGAATATGTTACAACACAGTTTGCATTTAGCACGTCTTGGGTCAATGTCTTTTGATAACCACAATTGGTACTTATTCTTTAAAAGCCATACATTGTTGAAACTGCACTTCCCAGACAGCTTGGCATCTTTATATCAAATAGTAGCTCCTGTAGACTAGAGGGCATGATTGTAAACATCTCTCACCAGCGAAATACTGCCACAGTTGACATTTTACATTTCATTATACGATACAGTATTCATTATCATTATAGTATTACTATTTCAGCGATTAGATAACATATAAATTATATTTGATGCAACTTTAGTTATATTTCCATGACTTTTCCAAAACTTTGGAAAAAATATTGCATTCCATGACTTTTCCAGGTTTTTAATGACCGTACGAATCCTGAAAATATCAGAACTTTCTCAACCAATATTCATTATAAATGTAAAGACAGGGGGAGCAGTGCCATGGTCTTTGTCTGTCTTCCAAGACAGTGGGTCTGGCTGCTGTGTAGGTGATGGTGCATGGGCTGCTGGTGGCTGTGGCGGCGGGAGGGAAGTGTGCTAGGCGAGACTTCTTTGCTGGCTGGGTTGATCGTGATGGCTGTGGTGGAGGCCTTTGTACCGAGGTGTATCTTAATCTTGTGGCAGGCACAGATGGAGGTGGAGGCTGCTGTAGTGATGCTGGTCCTTGGTGGCTCTGGTGAAGGCCCTTGAGCCACGGTAGATCTTGACCTGGGTGCAGGCACAGATGGAGGTTCTTGCTGCTAGGCGCAGGCAGCTGTGAAATGGGAAAGAAATATAGGACAATAATTACTAAGTTCATTAAAATATAAAGTTCAAGTGGAATGTTTCTCCCCTCTCTCTCTCTCTATTTAACTATGTTACACCCACACAATGAAAGTACACTATTACTGTAATATTTACCTATCTTCAAATGGATCCTTGTTGTTGTTGCTGTATTCTCCAGGTTCTGATGCTCCATCTCCACTGCTGCTAGTGCTACAAGTCCGCTGTGCAGAGCTGCATATTGCATTCCATGACTTTTCCAGGTTTTTAATGACTGTACGAACCCTGACAATATCAGAACTTTCTCAACTAACTATTCATTATAAATGTAAAGACAGGGTCTTTGTCTGTCTTCCAATACAGTGGGTCTGGCTGCTGTGTAGGTGGGGGTGATGGTGCATGGCAGGGCTCGAGCATAAGGACGTCCCGTCGTAGAAAAATAGTGTCGGGGAGGATACAAAATAATTTTGGGACGTATTTGGGACGAGTTAAAATAAAAATACCCTGCTAACTCTACTACAAACGGCGATGAAAATGAAACCGACTGCACGTTTTGTGTAGCACACAGTTATTAAACCTCCTTGTCAACATAAACACCATGATAAACACACACGCACAAAACATTCAGAAACCCTCGAAATACACACATGTAGCTACAGCTGGCTGTGCCCGCAAATGTGCAGGCCTAGCTATGTTCTGTTCGCGGGTTGAGTGATGTACAATGGCATCAGGTGGAGGAATTCTGAAATGTTTTACCGTTACATCACAAAAACGCACAGCAGAACCAGACCCTGGAGCACCGGCCTCTTTATTTACTTACTCCTCTTCATCCCCTATGGGTGATAAGGCTGAGAAGAGAACCCTCCTCCATCGTATTTAGTCCTTAGCAATATGCTGCCTCTCCCCATGTAGGGATGGGTACCGAGCCCCGGTGTTAAACGGGCCGGAATTATTAAAGACAGTGGTAATGTTAAGCTCCAACGTTATCTGACTTTTTATCGGTACTGGAGACATTTAAAAAATATAAGTCATATGTATTATTGCTACATCCACATTATATCGCAGTTTTAGTTTCACCAACTCCGTTTCTAATATGCAATAAGACTACAACTATGATGTATTTTTGAGCTTTCCAATCCAGACGAGATCTCTCTCTCCCGTCTGGGTGCGAGGGGGCGGGCCGTTAGTAAAGGTCTCCTGACTGTTTTACAGACTCGCATCCTAGTTAGTGGTTACTCTGGGTTCTGTCTTCAGGACAGTGTTGAATTTTTTTGTTAATTGGATGAGTAATTTTCTCATTTGTTTAAATATATTTGGCCTTTGTTTATGTGATTGAATGATTTACTCAAATAAAAAGGTTGATGAATTATCATCTAATGATGTTTTATTTATGTTAAAGGTCACTTTGAATGATTTTAACTCGTGATAATGTAGAAAAACTAACATTTTAAATTCGGGACGGTCCACATTAATTTCGGGACGGCTTATATTGTATTTCAGGACGGTTCCGGGAGGATGGGGAAAAAAGTTAGTCGAGAGCCCTGGTGCATGGGCTGCTGGTGGCTGCTGGTGGCTGTGTCGGCGGGAGGGAGGTGTGCTAGGCGAGACTTCTTTGCTGGCTGGATTGATCGTGATGGCTGTGGTGGAGGCCTTTGTACCGAGGTGTATCTTAATCTTGTGGCAGGCACAGATGGAGATGGAGGCTGCTGGTCCTTGGTGGTGGTGGCTCTGGTGAAGGCCGTTGAGCCACGGTAGATCTTGACCTGGGTGCAGGCACAGGTGGAGGTTCTTGCTGCTAGGCCCAGGCAGCTGTGAAATCGGAAAGAAATATAGGACAATATTTACTACTAAGTTCATTAAAATATAAAGTTCAAGTGGAATGTTTCTCAAGCACAAATAACAATGCACAACTTAAAATAAAATGGGGAGCAGGGCTCGCAATTAACGATGTCCCGATGCCCATAAAAATTCCTACTGGGACACAAATCTATTTTGTCTGGGACTATTTCGGGACAGTGAAAAAAATTAAATTAAAATTAAACTTCAAAAATGGGTGTTATTTGCAAAGTCATTGGGCTGTCAAATCATAGAATGCATTCTACGTCATCCACTCTGCTGCTGACTGCTGCTAGACTCGCGCCAATGCAATGGTCACGACAGTTAAAAACAGAAGAAAGAAATGCTGAGGTGGTTGAATAAACAGCCCCCTGTTGCAAGCCCCAATTCTGCCGACTCCCGAAACTAAAACATCCCAAGTCCTGGTCATGATGCACCGTCTTCCATTGTGGTAAATTAGTTAATTAGTTTTAAGTGCCAATGTTAGTGCTAACTAACGCTAGCAACTGAAGTGCGCCTTACAATGCATACAAACGTCCTAAAATGCGGTGTCATGTTCTTTTGAAGTTTGTGAAATGATGTGAAATACAGTTGATCAGAATAAGAGGTGTAGCCGATCATTTTTGTATTTTCTTTGTCAGCCAGTCAGTGAGCAGGCTAGAATCTTTAGCTGCAAAAACGTAAGGCATTTAGCTAATCATTTAGCGTTTTACTTTTTGTTGGTCAAGAACGTCAGTCAGATTGGGTGACGATTAGAAAGGGGGTCGCAAGGTAATTTTAGTTTGTCAATCAACTCTGGTATGAGAATAATGTGTCATGTTAAGAGAGAGTAATGTTCCAGTTGTTTTTGTGCCTGGGGGAGGGGGTGGGTGAATGAGTGAGAGCAAGATGATTGACATTCATGAATGAAGATAGAAGATCAATTTATATTCCTATAGTACTACTGACGACTTGTGAGGATAACTTGTAACTAGAACTGAAAACAGATACATTTATTAAACTGTATTATGGAACTTCTGTTTTTTTATTGTCATTCATACCACTTTTATTGCCAGATAGAGGGTTCCGATCATAAAACACAGAGACCATACAGCCATACCATATTGAATTGAAAAATACAAATCAGAATTCTTCAATGTTGACATGACAATGATAAATTAGTCTGGATATTGAGAAACAATAGAAAAACATGTCTTAAAACAACTCTCTTCCCTTCTACTCTAGGAGAGGCAACAGATCAGACTAATATTCATATGTTTAAAAGAATAAGTATTTTAAACTTACATGGTGGACCAGAGTCTCTGGTGTGATGATTAAGTGACAAAAAAGTATCAAATTATATGTATTCTGCATAATTGGGGGGGGGGACGATACAAATTTAAATTTGGGACACTGCTGGTTATATCCGGGACAATACAAAGTAGAATTCGGGACAGTTGTGGGACACTGAGGAAAAAAGTTAATTTTGAGCCCTGGTGGGGAGGTGGGACAGGAGTCTCTCTCTCTCTTACAAACTATTTAACTAAACCCACACAATGAAAGTACACTATTACTGTAATATTTACATTTACCTATCTTCAAATGGATCCTTGTTGTTGTTGCTGTATTCTCCAGGTTCTGATGCTCCATCTCCACTGCTGCTAGTGCTACAAGTCTGCTGTGCAGAGCTGGTAATCAGATAATAAGCCTGTTGAACAGGAGAAAAGAATGAAGCAGAGGGAAAGTTGCTGCCGTTTGTGTGGTTGTCCTAGCCAGAATTTATTAAACCCATTAATAAATACACTTACAAATTATATCCGTTTTCTCTATTTATGTATCTCTGCGTTGTGTTGTGTGGTCGAATGAATATGACTTCCTTCTTGCCAACCAGCTTTATTATCTGTGCAAACAGAATATAAGGAAATGGCTTCACCAGCGTTCTACCTCAATACTTCTCCTCAGTAAGGCCTGAAGCTAACTGAGAATGTAAAAATACATTTAGCCAATCAAAATAACTATGTCTGACATATTTCGTTTTCTATTAAAAAATGGACATAAATCCACATGCCATATTATGACTTTCATGAGGGATTAAAGCCTTTTTCATTTACAGTATATAATACAGTGATAACAGATAACACACACAACCCGACTGTACTCACTTTAACATGGCTGTTGTACAGGCACAATATTAGCATAGCATTAGCGCTTTAGCTTTTAAATAATATGAACAATTATGACCTCAGACCAGCATTTCACATATTTATACAAACAGAATAAACTTGAAATGTAAGCCAGACTAGTGCACGGGACTCATACACATAGTAGAGCTACATTATCCAGGGAGCCTGTGTTAAAGAAGCTAGCGGACGCTATTAGCCATTAGCCACACGCTAGTGGCGTAGCTCACAGAATGACATTAAAGTTCACTACAGATAAAACAGTTTCAAAGACACTTCTTAGATCGAAATATGACATAATCTGTGTACACACTACTAACCTGTTGAACAGGAGAAATGAATGAAGCAGAGGGAAAGTTGCTGCCATGTGTCTGTCGTCTGTGGTCTTCTTCTTCTTCTCTCAGACCATTCCGCTTCTCTAACGCTAAACCGGAAGTGAGGCTAAGAACGGCGAATTTAAAGATAACAATACCATTAGCACTCATAGTGGTGACTTTATGAACTGCAAACAAATTATAACATTATAAAATGCCTTTAAGGCAGCACACTGTTTGAAGCGATGCACATTATATAAACTAACGTTACACACGGCAACGACATTAACTGCAAACAGTCGTGACTTGTGTGAAGTGTAACATTAAACAATATATTAACATATTAAATACAACATTTATGACACCACTCGTTCCACTCAGTAACCCTCTTTCCAGCGCTGAGATAGGCTACAGCCATACCAAGAAATGGCTTAGCCCCCACCATGAAAAATGATGTTAAAGTAAGCTAAATAAAGTCCGCCAACTCGCGGAGTAAATTGCACAGACAGCAGTTAGTCAGATTGATTTCAGCAGCCACTTGTCTGGAAATACCGAAGACTAGAAACAGTTTTGAAAACTTTTGTCACGTAGTGATCATCTTCTCAATAGAACATCTTTGATAATGTCTTCTGGCCAATCAGAATCAAGATAACGGCGTGATGTTGTTGCAGTAAGTCCCGACCGAGAATACGTTTGCTGTAGTGCATCTCTATATACATCGATACAACATTACGTGTTGATAGAAATCAACAGTAATGAAATAAGACCCCACGGTTTGATGATTGATTGTGGGCTGTCTTTCATTTTGACACACAGAAAAATGTTACAATAAACATACATACGTATGTTAAATGGATATATCCGCCTTCTTTCATTTATCTTTCCATTCCCACAACAATATACATAAAGAAATGGCATATTTTGGACATAGTTCGAATGGTGATTAATCTGATTAATTAATTTTTAAGCTGTGATTAATCTGATTAAAAATTGTAATCGTTTGACAGCCCTAATATATATATATGAAAACAAGAGGGACATAATATCACAAAACAATTAATGATGATGATTATTTCAGCCATATGTATAATAGTGTTAATATCTGTGAGATTTCAAGTAATAACAATAATAATAATTACCTGCAAAAGCACTAATAACAATACAATAATGGCAAAAATAGCAATTCGATATATAGTACAAATCAATCATTGTCATGTGAAGCAAGGAGTGGTTGGACCCAAATGCAGAGACTGGAGACAGCAGAAAACTTAACAAAAATGTATATTTAACAGGCAGAACAGGAACTCAAGTAACAACAATCAACACGGAAAAAACAGAACTTCATGACATAGACAAACAAGGAACCGACAAGAACAGGACAGAAAACCAGGACTTATATACAAACAGGGTGACGAGGGGATGAAGTGCAAGTGGACACACAACACAGTGTAGTTCCCAGTGTATGCCATGGCACACGTGTATGACATACATGGTCTTAGAACACCAAATGTATAACTTTATCAGTTTTAAAAAATAAATAAACGAACCTGAAAACGTGATCAATTCCCAATTCCCAATTATGCCCAGGTACTCACAAGAACATATCCTGGATGTCTGAGAACATCCAGAGATTACATTATAAACTTAATTTTAGCCTCTTCTCCTCATTGGAGTCAAGAATTACTGTCAAGCTCACCAAGAAACAGCATCGCGTATGAAAGCTGAATGAAAACGGATAGATACATGTTGAAAAGCATTGTAATTAGTAAAAGAAACAAGAGCATTTTTTAAACTTCATGCAGATATTAATAGCATTTCAAGCTGTGCATGTTCTCAGGCAGCAATGCATATGTGCATTTTTTTCTTTTTCTTTGTTGCTTTCCTACAGTATGTGCTTATGTTCCGTGGCACTAATGAACAATGTTAAACTCAGGGATATGTTTTGTAATATATCAATGTCAACACATTATGTTTTCTATAAAAACACATTTCGTGGCTATTATTGAATGTCCCCATGAGGTCTGGACTGTTATTTGTCGAAAACACATCCCAATGGATGACTATATAAAGCCCAGTCACCGTGGCAACGTGCAGGCCACGAGCGGGGCTAGTAACTGCACAACATCAATGACAGAGACCATTGTTTAAACAAAGTAATTTATTTAAGGAAAATTCACTCGAATACTACAACATAAAAACTACACACATATATACACTGCACACTAGACAAATGTGCAAAGTAGTAGTTTTAAAAAAGGCAATTAGTGTGAGTTCAAAGGGCAAAGAACAGCCTGCGAGGAGCCGCTGGGAGACATGTGTCCGTGACAAAATCAGACAACATTCAATGTTGCCATGAATGACAGTATATTTTGGATGACGTCCAAGATCTCCTCTACGACCAGCAAGAGGACCAACCTGCGGTGAGTTGCTCCATGTCCTCATCACTGAGCAGGTGCTGGTTTCGAGGTACGGTGACCCTCTCTGGCTCCTCCTGAGCATCCTCTCCTGCATCAGCTCTACTCTCTCTCTCTGGCTCCTCCTGAGCATCCTCTCCTGCGTCAGCTCTACTCTCTCTCTCTCTCTCTCTCTCTCTCTCTCTCTCTCTCTGGCTCCTCCTGAGCATCCTCTCCTGCATCAGCTCTACCCTCTCTCTCTCTGGCTCCTCCTGAGCATCCTCTCCTGCATCAGCTCTACCCTCTCTGTCTGGCTCCTCCTGAGCATCTCCTTGTCCTCCACCAAAGAGGCTCTGCATGGCAGAAGTGGTCTGGCCCTGCCGTTCCAGGCAACCTTGGACAAAAAGTTGTATGGGACTCTGGTGTCTTTCGGTCCTCAACCCATAATTGTTCCACTGGTCCAAAACCCCCGTAGGTCATGGTTTATGCGCGGGAGATAGACATAATGCAGGGCCCACATGTGCATTTCATTGTCTCTATTATGCCTTCACTCTCCAGGAAGTTGAAGAGGTCGTAATAGACATTGCTCACACCTCGCCACAGGTCACCCCAGAGCCGTTCTATTCTCTGGTTGTGGGTGCTTCTTCCACGGAGAGCACTGCCTCTGTGAGAGCCTCTGAAGATGCTCATCAATAGGCAGACAGAGTTGTTTTCGCCCCTGGTCGGTTCTGACCCTCGAGGGTACACCATACTTGGCCATGGGATCGCCTTGGCTTTTTACCGTCAATTGGCCGTCTAAATGAGTACACAAACAGCATATGAGTGTGTATGCATGCATTGGACCATAGATGGCGCACCATTTCTGACCCACCCAGAAATGTTTATTCAATTAAATGTCAAACTGTATCACAAAATCCTCTCATAAGCTAAGGGTCTGACAGGCCTCTCTGGTGGTGGGGGAGGGGTAGAACATGAAACAAATTTTAAAAAAAAGGTGCGTGGCGCTCTGAGACTTTGAGAGTGTGTTGCTTAACTTGTGTGGAACCCGCGTGCAAAATGTGGGGACCCTGCGACCTTCGACAAGGTCAATATCGAGGTCAGAGGTCAAATTTGCATGACGACAGTACCCTCAACGGTGCAAAGGAATGTCCGACGGCTTTGAGCTTGGTCTTGTTGGATCCGGCTTGGAAAGTACATGCAGATTGATGCCTCTGGTCCAACTAAATGTCAAAGGTTACGCCTTAAAATGTAACAAAACCTTCCCTTAAGGCCTTTTGAGATGCAACTGCTGCATGAGTTTTTAAAGGACTTTGGAAAGGGCTAAAGAGATACTTTTTCACAGGGCATTGTTTTTGCCTTAATGATGGACAAAAAACAAGAATAGACCTGAATAGGGGGACACAATCATGTTTGGACCTCATACTTGTGACGGATAGTTTAGTTAAATCGTGTGAATGGTATGTAACAAGTGACTGTACCATAGGAAGTGATCATTACCCAGTAACATCACACTTGTGTAAATGGATGGAGAAAATGATAGTGTATAGACTATCACATGTCTTAGAACAAAGAGGGTTACTGAGTGGAACGAGTGGTGTCATAAATGTTGTATTTAATATGTTAATATATTGTTTAATGTTACACTTCACACAAGTCACGACTGTTTGCAGTTAATGTCGTTGAATGGAAAGATAAATGAAAGAAGGCGGATATATCCATTTAACATACGTATGTATGTTTATTGTAACATTTTTCTATGTGTCAAAATGAAAGACAGCCCACAATCAATCATCAAACCGTGGGGTCTTATTTCATTACTGTTGATTTCTATCAACACGTAATGTTGTATCGATGTATATAGAGATGCACTACAGCAAACGTATTCTCCGTCGGGACTTCCTGCAACAACATCACGCCGTTATCTTGATTCTGATTGGCCAGAAGACATTATCAAAGATGTTCTATTGAGAAGATGATCACTACGTGACAAAAGTTTTCAAAACCGTTTCTAGTCTTCGGTATTTCCAGACAAGTGGCTGCTGAAATCAATCTGACTAACTGCTGTCTGTGCAATTTACTCCGCGAGTTGGCGGACTTTATTTAGCTTACTTTAACATCATTTTTCATGGTGGGGGCTAAGCCATTTCTTGGTATGGCTGTAGCCTATCTCAGCGCTGGAAAGAGGGTTACTGAGTGGAACGAGTGGTGTCATAAATGTTGTATTTAATATGTTAATATATTGTTTAATGTTACACTTCACACAAGTCACGACTGTTTGCAGTTAATGTCGTTGCCGTGTGTAACGTTAGTTTATATAATGTGCATCGCTTCAAACAGTGTGCTGCCTTAAAGGCATTTTATAATGTTATAATTTGTTTGCAGTTCATAGCTTCAGGCCTTACTGAGGAGAAGTATTGAGGTAGAACGCTGGTGAAGCCATTTCCTTATATTCTGTTTGCACAGATAATAAAGCTGGTTGGCAAGAAGGAAGTCATATTCATTCGACCACACAACACAACGCAGAGATACATAAATAGAGAAAACGGATATAATTTGTAAGTGTATTTATTAATGGGTTTAATAAATTCTGGCTAGGACAACCACACAAACGGCAGCAACTTTCCCTCTGCTTCATTCTTTTCTCCGGTTCAACAGGCTTATTATCTGATTACCAGCTCTGCACAGCAGACTTGTAGCACTAGCAGCAGTGGAGATGGAGCATCAGAACCTGGAGAATACAGCAACAACAACAAGGATCCATTTGAAGATAGGTAAATGTAAATATTACAGTAATAGTGTACTTTCATTGTGTGGGTTTAGTTAAATAGTTTGTAAGAGAGAGAGAGACTCCTGTCCCACCTCCCCACCAGGGCTCAAAATTAACTTTTTTCCTCAGTGTCCCACAACTGTCCCGAATTCTACTTTGTATTGTCCCGGATATAACCAGCAGTGTCCCAAATTTAAATTTGTATCGTCGCCCCCCCCAATTATGCAGAATACATATAATTTGATACTTTTTTGTCACTTAATCATCACACCAGAGACTCTGGTCCACCATGTAAGTTTAAAATACTTATTCTTTTAAACATATGAATATTAGTCTGATCTGTTGCCTCTCCTAGAGTAGAAGGGAAGAGAGTTGTTTTAAGACATGTTTTTCTATTGTTTCTCAATATCCAGACTAATTTATCATTGTCATGTCAACATTGAAGAATTCTGATTTGTATTTTTCAATTCAATATGGTATGGCTGTATGGTCTCTGTGTTTTATGATCGGAACCCTCTATCTGGCAATAAAAGTGGTATGAATGACAATAAAAAAACAGAAGTTCCATAATACAGTTTAATAAATGTATCTGTTTTCAGTTCTAGTTACAAGTTATCCTCACAAGTCGTCAGTAGTACTATAGGAATATAAATTGATCTTCTATCTTCATTCATGAATGTCAATCATCTTGCTCTCACTCATTCACCCACCCCCCCCCCTCCCCCAGGCACAAAAACAACTGGAACATTACTCTCTCTTAACATGACACATTATTCTCATACCAGAGTTGATTGACAAACTAAAATTACCTTGCGACCCCCTTTCTAATCGTCACCCAATCTGACTGACGTTCTTGACCAACAAAAAGTAAAACGCTAAATGATTAGCTAAATGCCTTACGTTTTTGCAGCTAAAGATTCTAGCCTGCTCACTGACTGGCTGACAAAGAAAATACAAAAATGATCGGCTACACCTCTTATTCTGATCAACTGTATTTCACATCATTTCACAAACTTCAAAAGAACATGACACCGCATTTTAGGACGTTTGTATGCATTGTAAGGCGCACTTCAGTTGCTAGCGTTAGTTAGCGCTAACATTGGCACTTAAGACTAATTAACTAATTTACCACAATGGAAGACGGTGCATCATGACCAGGAATTGGGATGTTTTAGTTTCGGGAGTCGGCAGAATTGGGGCTTGCAACAGGGGGCTGTTTATTCAACCAGCATTTCTTTCTTCTGTTTTTAACTGTCGTGACCATTGCATTGGCGCGAGTCTAGCAGCAGTCAGCAGCAGAGTGGATGACGTAGAATGCATTCTATGATTTGACAGCCCAATGACTTTGCAAATAACACCCATTTTGAAGTTTAATTTTAATTTAATTTTTTTCACTGTCCCGAAATAGTCCCAGACAAAATAGATTTGTGTCCCAGTAGGAATTTTTATGGGCATCGGGACATCGTTAATTGCGAGCCCTGCTCCCCATTTTATTTTAAGTTGTGCATTGTTATTTGTGCTTGAGAAACATTCCACTTGAACTTTATATTTTAATGAACTTAGTAGTAAATATTGTCCTATATTTCTTTCCGATTTCACAGCTGCCTGGGCCTAGCAGCAAGAACCTCCACCTGTGCCTGCACCCAGGTCAAGATCTACCGTGGCTCAACGGCCTTCACCAGAGCCACCACCACCAAGGACCAGCAGCCTCCATCTCCATCTGTGCCTGCCACAAGATTAAGATACACCTCGGTACAAAGGCCTCCACCACAGCCATCACGATCAATCCAGCCAGCAAAGAAGTCTCGCCTAGCACACCTCCCTCCCGCCGACACAGCCACCAGCAGCCCATGCACCAGGGCTCTCGACTAACTTTTTTCCCCATCCTCCCGGAACCGTCCCGAAATACAATATAAGCCGTCCCGAAATTAATGTGGACTGTCCCGAATTTAAAATGTTAGTTTTTCTACATTATCACGAGTTAAAATCATTCAAAGTGACCTTTAACATAAATAAAACATCATACAAATCATTAGATGATAATTCATCAACCTTTTTATTTGAGTAAATCATTCAATCACATAAACAAAGGCCAAATATATTTAAACAAACACACAAATGAGAAAATTACTCATCCAATTAACAAAAAAATTCAACACTGTCCTGAAGACAGAACCCAGAGTAACCACTAACCAGGATGCGAGTCTGTAAAACAGTCAGGAGACCTTTACTAACGGCCCGCCCCCTCGCACCCAGACGGGAGAGAGAGATCTCGTCTGGATTGGAAAGCTCAAAAATACATCATAGACGCATGTTGTAGTCTTATTGCATATTAGAAACGGAGTTGGTGAAACTAAAACTGCGATATAATGTGGATGTAGCAATAATACATATGACTTATATTTTTTAAATGTCTCCAGTACCGATAAAAAGTCAGATAACGTCGGAGCTTAACATTACCACTGTCTTTAATAATTCCGGCCCGTTTAACACCGGGGCTCGGTACCCATCCCTACATGGGGAGAGGCAGCATATTGCTAAGGACTAAATACGATGGAGGAGGGTTCTCTTCTCAGCCTTATCACCCATAGGGGATGAAGAGGAGTAAGTAAATAAAGAGGCCGGTGCTCCAGGGTCTGGTTCTGCTGTGCGTTTTTGTGATGTAACGGTAAAACATTTCAGAATTCCTCCACCTGATGCCATTGTACATCACTCAACCCGCGAACAGAACATAGCTAGGCCTGCACATTTGCGGGCACAGCCAGCTGTAGCTACATGTGTGTATTTCGAGGGTTTCTGAATGTTTTGTGCGTGTGTGTTTATCATGGTGTTTATGTTGACAAGGAGGTTTAATAACTGTGTGCTACACAAAACGTGCAGTCGGTTTCATTTTCATCGCCGTTTGTAGTAGAGTTAGCAGGGTATTTTTATTTTAACTCGTCCCAAATTCGTCCCAAAATTATTTTGTATCCTCCCCGACACTATTTTTCTACGACGGGACGTCCTTATGCTCGAGCCCTGCCATGCACCATCACCCCCACCTACACAGCAGCCAGACCCACTGTATTGGAAGACAGACAAAGACCCTGTCTTTACATTTATAATGAATAGTTAGTTGAGAAAGTTCTGATATTGTCAGGGTTCGTACAGTCATTAAAAACCTGGAAAAGTCATGGAATGCAATATGCAGCTCTGCACAGCGGACTTGTAGCACTAGCAGCAGTGGAGATGGAGCATCAGAACCTGGAGAATACAGCAACAACAACAAGGATCCATTTGAAGATAGGTAAATATTACAGTAATAGTGTACTTTCATTGTGTGGGTGTAACATAGTTAAATAGAGAGAGAGAGAGGGGAGAAACATTCCACTTGAACTTTATATTTTAATGAACTTAGTAATTATTGTCCTATATTTCTTTCCCATTTCACAGCTGCCTGCGCCTAGCAGCAAGAACCTCCATCTGTGCCTGCACCCAGGTCAAGATCTACCGTGGCTCAAGGGCCTTCACCAGAGCCACCAAGGACCAGCATCACTACAGCAGCCTCCACCTCCATCTGTGCCTGCCACAAGATTAAGATACACCTCGGTACAAAGGCCTCCACCACAGCCATCACGATCAACCCAGCCAGCAAAGAAGTCTCGCCTAGCACACTTCCCTCCCGCCGCCACAGCCACCAGCAGCCCATGCACCATCACCTACACAGCAGCCAGACCCACTGTCTTGGAAGACAGACAAAGACCATGGCACTGCTCCCCCTGTCTTTACATTTATAATGAATATTGGTTGAGAAAGTTCTGATATTTTCAGGATTCGTACGGTCATTAAAAACCTGGAAAAGTCATGGAATGCAATATTTTTCCCAAAGTTTTGGAAAAGTCATGGAAATATAACTAAAGTTGCATCAAATATAATTTATATGTTATCTAATCGCTGAAATAGTAATACTATAATGATAATAAATACTGTATCGTATAATGAAATGTAAAATGTCAACTGTGGCAGTATTTCGCTGGTGAGGGATGTTTACAATCATGCCCTCTAGTCTACAGGAGCTACTATTTGATATAAAGATGCCAAGCTGTCTGGGAAGTGCAGTTTCAACAATGTATGGCTTTTAAAGAATAAGTACCAATTGTGGTTATCAAAAGACATTGACCCAAGACGTGCTAAATGCAAACTGTGTTGTAACATATTCAATATTTCCAATATGGGCGAGGCACCACATGCTAGCCACATGAAAGAGTCATTTAAAATCACTGGTGAAAAAGTGTATGAACCCTGTATTGTAAATATTGAGATTTTACAGTTTCTTATGTTAACATAAATAGTTGGTTGAAAAAAAAAAGTTGTAATGCTCAATTTGTATTTGTACACATCACATGAACCCCAGTATGGAATATGAAGTCATGAATCAGTCCTGATGTAACTTTGCTGTGGTGAAAGTAGAGTGATAGAACTATTTTACTCCAAATTCTAATTTAGACATGAACAACACATAAATGGATGACATGAGTACATCTGTGTTTTCACAAGAGTTTTTAAGTTTTCCAAAAATCTGATTTCTAAGCTAAGTATCTCATAAGACAGTGGCTCTAAGGTGAGTGACATTGCATTTCTAGCAAGACCAGAGACTGATCATTTTGATATGTTACACCATGCCATGTTATAAGTACTTTTAAAAGGTGATTTAAGGAGACATAAATACCCTTCACTTCAGTAAGATAAGGTAAGGCGATTTTATTTTAAAAGACAATGAAGGCAGGTTATATTGATTGATATATTTATTATATTGAAAGCCAAATTAATACATAGTCCCCTGAATCTGGAATAACGTACAATTTCCAGCCTCACAATGTCAGGAACTTTTCATCTACAGATTGCTTTGGTCTGGTTTTGCTCTTCACTGATTGGTTACTGAGACTTTGAACTCAAACGGACCTCCCCGTTTATAAAACGGACCTCCCCGTTTATTCGCGCGTAGTTTCGCGCGAATAAACGGACCTCCCCGTTAATCCGCGCGAAACTACGCGCGAATAAACGCGCGAATTGTGGCGCAAAGGGCGTTCCATACAGCACACCAGTGTTCCGCGGCACACCGTTTGGGAACCACTGCACTACGCTACCAAGAAATATCAGAGGCCAACTCAGTGGACATTTTTAAACACCAGCTTTGTATTTATGTTTACTTTAATTTATAGGGATATCGTTGCATCAATAAACTTAGTCTTGTGTCTTATTATTTATTTTTATTATCATACCTTTTACCTCCTCCTGTCTCTTAACCTGTTAAAATGGTATATGTTGTTGCTATGCTGCATGTACCTGTAAAGGTCTTAACATCTGATCTGAGGGGAATTTCTTGTGGTTTATTTTTAATTTGTGATGTGTGCCATTTTGTAAAGCACTTTGAGCTACACGTGCTTTATGAAAAGGTCTTTATAACTAAAGCTTTATTATATATTGCAATATATTTAAATGACAAAAGTTGTGAACCTATTCTTGGTTGTCAGCTTCTGTTATGGGCTACCTAGCATAGGAATATGACAAGAGCTGACCACCCACTGGTTGTGTAAACAATCAGTATTTGAAAGTAAAGTTGGACCAAAATATTGGTGGTTCTAAATAGTCAACAATCCAATAATATTTTTGTATTTCATTTTTCAGGTATTGCATTCTCAGAGTATTGGGCTGCCGCCAACATGTCCGTGGGTACTGATGAAGAAGGATGGTGCCGTCATCACAGCTAACTGCAACTGCAAGGCTGGTTTGGGATCGACATGTACCCATGTTGCATCTCTCCTGTTCTACATTGAAACATCTGTACGGATACGTGATGCCAAGACAGTTACCCAGGAAAAGGCGTATTGGCTTCTACCTGGATCAGTGAAGGATGTAACACCTTCCCCTGTTGCTGACATTGACTTTAGTTCGGCTAAAACCCGAAGGAATCGTTTAAGCCAAGCAATTGACAGTCTTGGTGATGCAGCTAATTTAACAACAACAACAACACCACCACTTTTACGTCACTTGAGGGAAATTCCAAAAGCGACAGATGCTGAGCAACAGTCTTTCCTGGCATCACTGAAATCTACTGGAAGGAAGTGTGCAATATTGACAATCTCAGCTCCACACAATGCCGATTTTGTCCCAAAAGTGACTTTGTCAACATTTCCTAAGCCGCTTTCTAGTTTAAAAAGTGAGAACTGCCTAGAAATGGACCATAAAGCGCTTACAGAACATTGCCAAGGGATCAATGTCGCTATCACCAAGCCGGAGGCGGATGTCATTGAGAAGGCAACAAAAACACAGGCCAAATCCAAACTCTGGTATCGATACAGAGCTTGGCGGATTACAGCATCTCGTATGAAGGCAGCATGTTCAACAAGTGCAAGTAAACCATCGCTTAGCTTGATTAAAGCTATTTGTTACCCAGAAGCCACAAAATTTAAAACTGCAGCTACTGAATGGGGATGTAATCACGAGAAATCAGCACGTGAAGATTACATTACAATTATGAATCAACATGACAGTTTCATTTGCCAGGATTCTGGGCTCGTGTTATCGCCAACATTTCCATATTTAGGTGCTACTCCAGATGGTGTTGTGTCCTGCAAGTGCTGTGGTGTAGGTGTTTTGGAAATTAAATGCCCCTACTGTGTTGCTGCACCGTCAGACCATACATGTCTGGAATCACGTGATGGACAGGACAGGCTGAAGAAGACCATGCCTATTTCTATCAAGTGCCTGCATACCCAATTATTTCTATGCGATGTTGAATATGCTGAATTTGTTCTGTGGGTGAATGGAAAGATTAATCTTGAACGCATAACCCCAGATATTGACTTTTGGGAGAAGGTATACCCCAAAGCTCATGAATTCTTTCAGAAGGTCATTCTCCTCGAGTTGAGTGGGCAATTCTTCACCAGAATTCCCAGTGCAACTACACCAGTCTCCATTACTGCACCAAAAAGGCCTCTCTGCCTGATACCAGACCCTGCTGTATGTGCCACTCTGACTCAGCCAACCGATACCCAACCACTGGTACCCAAATGGTGCCTTTGTCGTGGAGAGGAAAAGCTTCCCGTGATAGGATGTGATAACACAAATTGTGAAACTACCTGGTTTCATTTTGAATGTGTTGGTATAACAGTTGCCCCCAAAGGAAGCTGGTATTGTGACAAATGTCATCAGCATGTCCCCTCTCAAAAGAAACAGAAGTATTAATCAATCTGAATGACAGTGTATATATTTATGTGATTATATATGAGGTGTTTTGCACTTTTTTTTGTGAATGTGTTTTGAGAAAATAAGCCCTGCTTTCAAAAAATGTGTTTTAGCATTGAAAAAAACTGTAATATGGACACAATGTTAATGTATCTCTGTTATGTGAGGTGATCTCTGCATCTTACAGTTAAAGGAGCATACTTATTTTTCACCCTTTTTCAATGGGTAAATTGGAAACCTGTAATAAATATAATACTTTGCCCTTTCAATTGTTTTTTTCCAAATGTATTTACCCAAGCTTGAATATTCTACCAGTACTATTCTAGTGCGCAGTGCAGGTCTGAAACCACATTCAAGCAATTTGGGATGTGTCCAATCTGACAATAGAAAACTTGAGAGAAAAACATTAATCTTCCATGCCTGAAAACATCTTAAATAATTGTTCAAACATTCCCCTACACAACCAAACCCCAAATCACTTTTCTGATTATCAAGACATTTAATTGACCAAGTACAACATTGACAATAATGTAATAATAATTACAATACAAACCTATCATATTTTTCAATCTGATATGGGTTGATTGGGGTGTAACAGAATGTAAAGGCTCAATCAACGGGTATTACAGTATCACACACATTATTCAGGTCGCAGCACACTTCAGCTATTTTATCCATCAATGTAATCCCATCTACATCTTTAGAAAGTAAAAAATACATTAGTAATATATTACAAGCTTTTCTTTTAAGTTAACATTTTCTGTTGTTACATTATTAATTTCAAATGACATTTTGTCAATCATTTCACCAGTCAAATCAGTCTGAGTTGCAGTGCCAGTCTCTGGTTCAATCATTCCTTCTTCTTCCCCAGTGGCTCCCAGGACTGGTGCGGGCTCTTCTTGAGATGGAATATCAGATACCATGCTGTAGAGATCAAGTGGTGCGATGGATGACCTTTTTCTGGCGCGTTTATACCTGGCATGTGTAGCAGGGGAAGGTGCTGTAATTTTCTCGTGACCCAATTTGACAGACAGTGCCCAGTCAGTATGATTTTTGTCAAAAAGTGCCACTGGTTTACCTGCAAATAAATCAGATTGTAGGTCAGTTATATCCTGGGTGAACTGTTAATTAATACAAATTTGACCTCTTTTGACAGGCGAAGTCAGACTTTAGATATATTTAAAATGCTGGTGTCAAGACATTGGAACATGACAAATAATTGAGGAAACCAAAAGCCTCTGAAAAGGTGCCAGGGACTGTACAGCCTTTACTGTTTACATATAATCAAATGGCCAGTAGGGGGAGGAATTTCATTAAATTACAGTTAAACGAAGCACTGCAGGGGATTTACAGACTGGTGGGAAGATGACCTGAGCCAAGGGATGACTTTGTTTTGTAGATACTCCACAATCTGATATGTCGATCGATGACACAGACTCCAGGATTCATATGTCCTTGTTAAGATACATGTCTTAGTAAGTGGGTTGTATGTTGATTTTGAATGTTTGTATGTAAAACCTGACACTTACCTGACGTGAAATGATCCCCACAAACGCGAGTATAGTTGTGGTTGGATGGTTTGAGATCCTCCCGTCCGATCCTATAGGCTACATGCACTAGGGTCTGAGACGTACTTCCGCCTTAGCCGTAATACTGCTTGGGAGCTTCCGGTTTGCTTCCGGTCTGCGTAGCTGAGCGTCCACAAATGTTTTACTGTTTAAATCTATGGTTTAAATATGAGTCGACGGAAGATTTTCAAAACGGAGCATTTGCAAAGACAAGTAAAGAACTACTCCGAGCACTGCTGTGTCCCACTTTGTACGGCATCAGCTAAATTTAACGGGGTCCTAAGTTTCCATGGCTTTCCGACCGAACTCGAGCTGCGAAGACAGTGGCTGGTTAAAATACGACGCGATAACTTCACAATCTCCTCTCACTCCAAGGTCTGCAGTCGTCACTTCGCTACGGATCAACTAATAGAGCCAAAAACCCTTGATGGCCGTAGGAGGCTTGTGAAAGGTGCTGTACCAACTTTGTTTGAGTGGAATCACTTCACTGCTCAAACACCGCGGGGTAGTGTTTGGGAGAGAAGGGAGCGGCCCACTGAACCAGTCTCTCGGGAGGAGCAGGAAGAGCACATGGATGTCCGTGACCATGATTACTGCTCAGCCCCTGAACCAGCTTCACTGGACATGTCCTCTCAAGCTACAGAAGACAACTCCAAAACAGTGGAGGATCTGCAGAAGCAACTGCAGGAGTTAAGAGTCCAGCGAGAGTTTTGCTTACAGCGGTTTGCTGGCTCCGACGACAACATCCGATTCTATACCAGGTAATGTTTTGGCTAAATTCTATCCAAGTTTTTGAGATGGGTTAGCTTATAAAGAATCCTGTTTACCTGCCGTTTGACTGCTGACTATATGCATGCAGTGTTGGAATAAGTAGGCTACTCAACTTAACTGAAGTATAAGTACAAATACTATGGTTTGAAAATACTCCTGAACTGAACATGTAGAATCATAAATCATGTGTTTTTATAAGTAACTAGAAACTATGAAGGTTAACTAAATGTGGTGGAGTAAAACATACTAATACTAACAACATACTGATAATACTTTACTACAAGTGGAAATCTTCAAAACCTTACCAAAGTAAAAGTACATGTCAATATCCACTGCGTTTCTCCCAGTTGCACACTTAAGAATGAAGAGTAAAAGTAGTCATTCTGTGTAAAATGTTCCCTTTATGTTTTAGATTATTACTGCTGCTTTAATGTAGTTGTTACATGTTACTGCTGTATATTACTATACCTGCACCAAGTGCCTTCTTAATCAGTCTATTTGAATTGTAATGTATTACAGCAAACAAGAGGAAAGCATTAGCCCATGTGTTACAGTTAACGAGTCAATTAATGACTGACATGTGTCTTTTGTGTACAGATTCCCGAGCTATAACCACCTGATGGCCTTCTGGTTTCTGATTGAGCCTTCCATTTATAAAATGGTTCGTGTCACAAGAGCGATATCAGCTGCCAAGAGGAATGAAGAAGTGGTTACACACGCACGTCCATCAACGGTAGGCTACGTTTCTTTTAACACACACTCTAAACACAAACTGAAGGGAAAATGTTTCTCTGACATTTCATTGCTTTTGTGTTGGCTAAAAGGCTATAGTACTCAATCATTTTTGAATACATCAGAGAACTAAAACAACTTAATGTTTTTCCCATCGTGTGCTACTCTCATGACATTAATATAGTACCCTTTTTTTGTTTTTATCTTCCAGAGACAGCTGCTTCAGCCAATTGACGAGTTCTTCCTTTTTCTCTGCTTCCTGTCGGTGGGTTTGAAAGAAAGGGACCTTGCAAACCGCTTCAACATACACCAGTCCACTGTGAGCCGCATCATTGCAACATGGACAAGTTTTCTTACAACTTTATTGGGGTCACAGTGCATCTGGCTTACACCTGCAGAAGTTCAAGACCACCTCCCAGAGGCCTTCAAAGATTTCCCAGACACACAGGTGATCCTGGATTGCACAGAGCTGAGGTGTCAAACACCATCCTCACTCCTCCTCCAAAGTGAAATGTATTCTACATACAAATCTCACTGCACCATGAAAGCCCTGGTTGGCATAGCCCCACATGGCGCAGTGACATTTGTTTCCAGTCTGTATGGTGGTTCTGTCAGCGACAAGGAGATTTTCAAACAGTCTGGAATAGCTGCGTTGTTGACTGAAAACATGGCAGTGATGGTAGATAAGGGCTTCCTGATCAGCGATTGCTGCAAATGCAAAGTGTACTGCCCACCTTTTCTGTCGAAGCAGAAGCAAATGCCGGCCTATCAGGTGAGGGAGACACAGGCCATTGCCAGACTGAGGGTTCATGTGGAACGTGTCATCAGGAGGATAAAAGAGAACAAACTTTTTGATGGCGTCATCCTCCTGTCCCATGCCTACAACATCACCCAGCTGTTTGCAGTAGCATGTATGCTGTCAAACTATCAGAACAAAGCACTGGTCAAGAAATGGGTGAAATAAGACAAGATGATGACACCTGTGCAGGTAGCTGTGATTAAGCTGGGTGAGCACACCGTGTTGCCTGACACACGCTAGTGTTTTGTTTGAATAAATGGTAAATAGCAAATTACAATGCGTTGATGATTTCTTACAAATGCAATGATTTACTATTCATTACAAAAAAATCACTTCACTTTATTGTCTTTTTAAATACAATTGTATATTTATTTACATATATGAAATGTGAACAAACAAACAATATAAACAATATACAATATAAACAATATATATCAAAAACAAAATATTAAATTCACATTTTGTTGTCATTCAGAACACATGATTGAGGGATTGCCTCCTAAAAACAATGGCGGCTGAGCCAGGGTCTAGCAGCTAACTGCTCACAGAGTTATCAATGGCTGCAGTGCCCACTACTTTTGTAATGACAGGTACTTCGGCATGTATGTGTAAAAAAAAAATAAGTCTACTTTTTCTCTGATTGCTCTTTGCACTTCTGGATCTGTGTATATTCTTTGCACCAGGTAGTCCTCCTGTGCCCACACTACAAAGTCACACCACTGCATCCCAGACACAAGAAGTTGACCCTGTACTTGCCAGTAATAGGCATGGCTTTTCTTGAGCTTAGGGGAGCCACATTCCATCTGCACATATTTGCAGTCGACATAATTTGGGACATTGGGACATTTGAATTCAACAAGGCCAAATTGGGGATATTCTGTTGGGTCAAATACAACTCTATCAGGGGAGGCACCAAGCCAGGGCGTAGAGGGGTGAATGACAAGGCCACAAGGGGAGTAGTTCACGTTTGCCAGTCTACTGTATTCAGCTGCTACTGTGGGCTCCATCTCTGCACCTCTCCTCATTTCTGCAGTCTGCCTTGTACCTTTGAGTATTCGCTCTGCAAGAGAGTTAGCAGAGCTCTCACCTCTGACGTGACAAATCTCTCTAAACCTAGAGGCAGTAACCCTGGGTTTGCGGAGCAGATGCCACTCTGAGCTAGAGCTTTGCTCACGGGTAGCCTCCTCAATTTTGTGAGACATTTCTAAATCAACAGATAAGCTGTTAATATGCAGTTGCTCCTCTTCTGAGCACACCAGCGGTAAATCACATGGCAAGATCACATACCCCTCTATGGGCAAGTGGGGTGTTGGTGGTGTGTCAGTGTGAAGTGTGGTGTACCGAGACGTCAAAGCAGGCATCTGATAGGACAGAACACTGCCCTCCTGCACAATCCCGAAGGCACTTTCCACAAGGGGCTTGTCAGGTCTCATGTTCATTGTGGTCACAAGCGGTCTGTCTTCAATGCTGAACGCTGAGTATGCCTCCGTAACTCTGAACAGGCAGGGATCTGGTAATGGCCCCACCATGCCTCTGTAGAATCCACTCCTACAAAGAATGGCAAAGACAATATAGCACATTAATGTGACAAAGGTTAGGAATACAGCACCAGAATTATGAATTTAAAAAACACAGGAAACACCATTTTCCAGCTAAACTGACCTTACTCCAGTCTGCACCATCCTATTTGGTACAGGCTTGGTGAAGACCATGGAGTTGATGGGCCCTGGCTTCACACCCTTAAGGAAAAGACAATTACTGTTCGTTGAGTCACTTTAAAACAAAAACTCTGTGAAAGATTACAAGTATTTGAACCTCATTGAAATTACCATTGTTCGCGGCTTGTGCCATTGCTGTTCCGATTCAGTACAGCTATGCACAGGTGGCACAACTGACATGTTCAGTTCAGTGTAATGTGCTGTTTGGAACAGCAATGCTACTGTGTGATTGCACAAAACAGTTCCTGCAACACAGGAGCACTGGTTGTGCGTGAGCACCACTGGTGATGAGTCACGAAGCGTTATCTAAAAAAGAGAGAAGAAATACTAGTGATTAGTAACCTCACTTGTGGTAAATGAGCCAGGAGGTTATGAGTAGAATTATTGGTTATTTGTACTGACCCATTATCCTAGAAGAAGCATGTATTCCTGAATGCTTAGTGTTACCCTCTTACCCTACAATACCACAATGAACTTTCTTTGGAAACTAAGATGCCTTGAAAATTGTATTAAAGCAGTTTTGACTATATATTTGAACCCCCATACTTACACATCCATAATCAATGTAATAATATCTGACCAATCAGCTGTGATAAAGCAGTAGGACACTGTAGGACACTGTTGAGATTCCCTTAAGGTAAACTAATGTTTAACTGAAACTCAATAAACAGGGGGGAACACAGTGGCAATGTTGCCTGCCTACACTCAAACTGTGTGCTGTCTCGCTCTTCCTCATTGACCTGTAGCACAAGGCTCTCACGCTGACCTGCCCTGTCAGCCTGTCTTTATTGGACACTGAATGAAAAAAAACAGAGCAACAGCGTTAGATCTATACTCACGTCAAAACATCTATGGCAACATTGCTTTACAAAAGCCGATACCATTATGCAGTGTGGCTAACAACAAGACAACCTTGGCTAGGCTATAAGGCTATTAAACGATAGTATTTGTTAGCAAAATGGCTAATGTTTTAAAGAATTAACACCAGAAACAGTACATAGCGTTACCCAGAGCCCTATACTAGTCTACTATAGTAATAGTATAATAATAATAGTAGTTATACTATAGGGCTCTGGCGTTACCTAGCTTTTGACAGCTAACGTTAGCATAACCCGGAGCATAAGCTAGCTGGTTAGTACCTGTTACCTTCTTACCTTCATAGTTGTGTATATATGACGCAGCATATAATTTGAAGCCTTTATCGAGTTTGCTGGCTGGGGCTTTAGTCGTCCGGCAAATCCGATGAACATCCGACATTTTTAATTTCGGAAGCTCTTGTAGGCAGCGGGTGTAGAAGGTCGTCATTTTTCATCAACAGGAAATGCATCAGCAGCTCTGAGTAGAATGCGGAAGTGACTGTGCATGTAGCCTATTGAGCCATGTTTCCCGTCGACGCTTTGAAAGTGCATACATTGCTTCAACCTGGTGTGTTATAACCGCCGGCAGCCTGTAAAATGACTTTGGCCCCCTGTTTCGATCACCTCTGTTGCCGCAGCCAACAATAGCACAGAAGTTCACCATTATATGTCCGATAAAAAACAGGTAGGCTATGAGTATTACGGTGTCTGTTTTGGTACTCCAGTATGGCCGCTGGGCTGACGCCGCGTCACCCGTGACGTCATATGCAAAGCCTCTATACGAAAAGAAGAGAAAGGAGAGAAAGACAAGAGAGAGGGACTAAAGGGCGACAGTATGTCACCCAGTTTTTCACAAGAAAAGGTGGGTGTGGTCCATGAGTGGTGGAAATTAGTCTGTTAGCTAATGTTTTTTTGTTTACTAAGCTGACATTAAGTAGCCTACTGTTAATATCTTGACAGAAAATGCAGAGGTCTTTCATTTCACTGCTCTTTTAGCTGACATTTAAAGGTATGGTAGGTAATTCACTTCAGAAACACTTTTTGTTATATTCCATGGAATGCTCTTAACGTCCCGATAGCAATGAATCTATGAAATGCTTTGACAATAAATACATACAAAAATGTCATCTGTGGAAGCCGTGGCGCTGTAAAAAGCACGACCAATCATCTGAGCCGTGACTGGATGGCCTACCTGCCTGTCAGCCTTCCATCTGTGCACAAACTGATCTCGTGCCCTCATTGGTCATGTGCGCGTTCGTGTGTGTTGGAGGAGGGGCTCTGTAAGGAACTCTGAAGGAAGGGGCAGATTTGTTTCGGTTGTGTACTTTCAAATTCTAGCGCACTCGAGCTGGTTTCTCCATTCGTACCTACCTACCTTTTAATAAATGCAGGCACATTTTTAGCGCATATTCATACTAAATCAGTTGTCCCTCCCCCTGGTGCCAGGTCCAACAGATCCATCTTTAGGCTCAGCAGCCCTGTCCCCCCATAATGCTGAACCTGAACCAGCTTTTCTCCCAACTGAAGGAGGTGAGCAGCATTGTGTTGAATGACATGCCACTTAACATATCTGAAGGGAGACTGGAATACAAAATATATATATATATAACAAAAAGCATCCAATTTAAATTATACATTTCAAACAGTATTTTCCCACACAGCCAATGATCTATATAAAACAAAAAACTGCTTTTAGTCTATTTAGGATGATGGACCGTTTGAAGCATTGAGTGATCAGTCTGTATTTTGGTTATGATATTAATACTAATGTTATTATATTAAAGCAGGGGTGGGGAACCTCCGGCCCCCGGGCCGTTTACGGACCGCTAGACCATTTGGTACGGCCCTCGAGGTAATTTATAAACAAAGTGGCCTGTGCCTGGTGGTGGGGCCCAAAATCCCTGGCGGCGCCCCTGGGTGCACTCATAACGCGCAGGAGTCTGACTTGCGTGATTTTTGCTGTTGGGACTCGGGTTTGAGTCCAGCATGAACTTTTTTGTTGTTTTCATGTCGATGCACACTGAATTATTATGTTTGAATAGAGGATTCCTAATATTGTTTGCCGAGACCAACATTAATGACCCATCTGCATTTTAAAGTCTACATGCACATGCAGCAATGACATTAAAATTTCTGCTTCTATCTTTGCAAAACGAGTTAACAGTCACATCTTATCTGGATGAGTGCTGCAGAATACTGTTTATATAAAGGGATAAATGTGTGTGTAGTCTTTCATATTAAACATGATCGCTGGTAGATAGCCACAGAAGTCGTAACCAGAGTTGGGTGTAACGCGTTACAAAGTAACGCGTTACTGTAATAATATTACTTTGTCGGTAACGGAGTAGTGTAACGCGTTACTTTTATAATTCAGTAATCACAATACAGTTACTAACATTGCCCCGACACGCGTTACTTTCTAAAATCAGTCATAATCAAACCTCAACAAACACCTGCAAAGGTGAAGCTAACACACATAGCTGTTGTGTATTTATATCACACACGTAGTCTGTTCTTCTTCTCTGTTTTCCGGTTGTTGCCTGATTTGAATGATGAATACACACTATCGCCGCCTGCTGGTAAGGAGAGTTATTGCCACTCACGCATGCGCAGTTCGTACGTGCTCGGCTGAAGTCTTTGCGGTGTGCTCCAGTCTGGCTCCAGTGCAACACATGGCCAACACGCAGGAGAACACGCTGACGCAACAGCGTGGGCAGAGATAGACTGCGCAAAAATATACAGATAGCAGGAGACAGCCATGGTCAAATAGGAAAACATTCAGGAGCTATCTGGATCAGTCTTATGCGACAATGGAAACTGAACTAAAGAGAACATTTGAAACTTTAGCAGTCTGCGTGATCTGCCTGCAGGGAGGGGCGGGCCGGCCCTGCGAGTAAAGTAACGAATTACTTTATGTAGAGAGTAACGAAGTAGTGTAATATATTACTTTTTAAAAAAGTAATATGTAATATATTACTTTTTTTTAGTAACGACCCCATCTCTGGTCGTAACACAGTTTAAACTGGGCGGGTCCCATTTTTCCCTGGGCGGATGTTTACCTGAGACAGTTCACAGCTGAAGACTTCTCCAAGCTGCTTTCCAACTGTGAGTAAACAACGTTTGCTTCACTTGGAGGCTGTCTGCAGGTGTACACAGGTCTCAGATGGACTTGGTATCACATTAAGAACGATATTCAGTAATAAGTCTGGCAACAATAGCTGGTTTAAATGATTTATTGGAGCTTGCAACGTTTTGAACAGACATCCCCAATCAACTCGTTTTTCTTTTTGTAGTCCCCGCTGTTCGCGTCCGGATATCTCCATCGTAACCACAACCTCACACACTGGTACTGAATGTGCATCAAAGTCTTCCTACCGAGCCAAATATACCAAAAGATGTATGTAAACGACAGAAGAAGCGATCGAAATGTGTATTTCAGTCGAAGGCCACGCCCACCACCTCTGTAAACCAGTTGATCGGGGAACCAGTTAATCCGGAACACCGGCCGTGGTTGTTTGTTCTTCATGCTTATATATCGGACTCGCTCTGCGGTTAAAACAGACGGTGCATGCATGCGGTTTTGCGGTAAGTGAAAATCGAGTACTTATTTATGTGTGATTTTAATCGGCTACGTAATGAATGTTAAGGCTTTGTTTAGTGTGTAAGCGAGTGGTAGCTACATCGGTGCTAACGATACTATCGTAGCCTCGTAGCCTACAAGTTAAAATCATAGACTGTATATATAAAGGTTAAAACGAAATAGACAAGTCAGTGTTAAGTGGGATAATACTGTAGAACAAACGGCTTCTGTTTGAGGTTGATAAAATAAGGTCATCCTTGTAATGTAGAGAGATATGTTATTAGCCTATGTAGGTAGGAACTGTATGCATCGCTAAGGTTAATTTAAATTGGCTATGCTCAAGTATGTAGACAAGTTAACGTCGAAGTAGTGTATGTGAAATCAACCTCACAATAAGATGTGTATATTACAATTATTAATGTCATATTTCAAGATGATTACTTAGATATTACAATATGGTTGGTTGAGCTGGAGTTCATTATTGAGCTTACACGTTAACGTCAGTCATCTAAAGAACGACCCCAAACCTTGTTTTTATTAATTGCATTACCAAATGGGTATCAAATAAACAGTAAGCATTGGTAACACAACTTCCAAAGTTACAGTAAAATAAAAAGGACCCTGACTCGGACAATACACAATCCAACATGTTCAACAGAAGATAATCAGTTATATTATTTGTACACATGGTACTTTACATATATATATCTGTTTGTTTAAGGTGTCCAGGTGATGCAGACAGGCTGGACCAGAGAGTGAGAGACAGAACTGGACTCCTCACAGCAGTGAACTTCAGCTCAGGTACAAAGACTCTTTTTTCATACTGTACAAAGAATCAAGAAAGATATTGGTTTAAATGAATGAAGTATTGACTTGAATACACTGATATACATTCCATTAAACAATACTAAATACTAGATCACCTACACATCAGTTAAGTTGAGGGTTTTTTCCATGCAAAAAGTTAAATTTGAGATATTTAGCAATATGACGTTGTCAGCTTTCTAATTTAATGTATTGAAGGCAAAGATATTTAACACATAGTGAGAACTGCTACTATTTATCTCTCAATAATATCTGTAAAAAACGTGGTAAAAGTTATTATTTCAGTGAGACAACAGAGAAAGCTTCTACAGTTGCACTACGTTTTGATAACAGTTAAATATTATTTTGATAATAACATATATTTCAATGTTGATGAACTTCATACTGTTCATTCATATATTCTGATTGTCTTTGTAGCTCACTGTTGAAATAAAACAAAAACGTTACAATTACAAAATAATTATATCTACAGCCCCTAAACACACAACTTTCATAAATAACACACATGTTCTGCAATAATATGTTTTATGTTTCCTGTCATTTTTGTTAGGAAAGGACATGCCTGAAAGACACAACATTTTCTCCTTCTCTGAGGGTCAAGAAGAACATCCAAGAGGAACATTAAAAGCTGATGTTATGAGATTGTAAGACCAGTACAGGACATTCACTAAGAAACTACTTTTATTGTGAAAACAGTCAGCTGATCGAATGCACCTATTTCCACATCTACACTCCATCAGCTGATTATTTCTATTTGCCTCACTTTATGAGCTTCACATCACTTGTGCCTTGTACCGCAGAGTTTGCAACGTCACAAATAAATGGGGCCAATCTTCAGTCAGATGTGAATGTGTAATTTAACATTTTCAGTAAGAATAATGGACGAAAGGAGTGCAAATACAAATACAATTTATTGAAATGTGAACCAAAACTTCATCAAATGTTTTAAATAAAAAGCACATATGGACAGAAGGTGTAAACCTATTAAATGTATAAGTAAACACATTTAGTCAAATAAAGTGACAGACTAGGCCTGTGCAGTTGGTATCAGCTTTGCCCAGCATGGGCTCCTCCATCAGGCCTGGTCCTCCTCGCTGAGGAAAGACCCTCAGTCCTCTCCAAACCAACAGACAGGACGTCCATCACATGGAGGTTTCTCCCTGAAGTCTCTGCAGCTTTCTGGACACCATGCTGTCTCAATCCGTCCACACTGAATATGAGAGGGGGAAAATGAAAATAATAAATGCTTTAGACAATAAGAAATATAAAGTTGACTGTTGAGTTGCTCAGTTTTTTTAGATTGTCAATACTATTACTGTATAACTAATATCTCAGGTTAAGAGGCACCTTCAAATAAAGATTGGTCTTTAAATACATTTTGTCTTTTGAATTGTTTGTCTAAAGTCAAGGATCTAGAACTGGTACTTAGTTTTAATGATACAGTCTGGTTATTATGCTGTTTGGAGGAGGCCTCACAGGTAAGAGCACTAACTAGCTACCATCACATGTACCTTAGCTCGACTTAAATGTATTAAACGTATAGTTAAGTGATATCAAAATACAAATAACTAATGTCATGCAAACATATTAATATTTGCTTGATTCCAGTGTTGAATTTAGCACAATTGCATACAAATATTAAGGGGTTTTAAGATTCTAAAGTATTATGCTAAAAACTCAATAACTTAGATTATTATTTATAGTTTTGCTGAATAGTTTCATGTCCGCTTACCTTAGAAACGTAAAATGCCACGGCAGTGTGCAGATGGGGAGCATGTTAGCTTAGCTTGGTAGCTTCAGCTAGCTCTGGAACTTCCAGCTTGGTGGCAGCAGGTCCCGCCTCGGCTCCGCCTCTTTGCCCTTATTTGGAGCAGGCCGGAGTTGAACTCTGACGTCACTGTCGAGCCGTTAGTGGCCTACTCCGCCTACTAAGGGCAACTCTGCAGAATCCTATGGGTGACGTCACGGACCCTATGTCCATTTATATACACAGTCTATGGTCCTCAAGTCTCTTGAGATGTGTGCCTATAATAAATAACGCCGTGATGAATGGCTAAACTTGAACTGATGAGATTATTCACCTTTCTGCTGCAGGAGACAAAAGGTATAAGTCTAAATCTGCTAACATATACATATGAGAGGTCAATCCGGAATAACAATAAAGAAGCAAAGAGATTATAGAGCAGTGAGAAGGAAAAAAGCTTGGTGTGTCAATTCATTACATTGCCTGTATTTTTCGTTGTTGTAAAAAAGAATCGCTCTCTCGGATTTTTTAACAGCCCCCTCAGTCATTTCATCCTGGAGCCGGGCCTGTCCCTGTTGCTTGTGCACCTTTTACCACACTTTTTTCTTCCACTCAACTTATGAATATGCTTGGATACAGCACTCTGTGAACAGCCAGCTTCTTTAGCAATGACCTTTTGAGGCTTACCCTCCTTGTGGAGGGTGTCAATGACTGTCTTCTGGACAACTGCAGGTCAGCAGTCTTCCCCATGATTGTGTATCCTACTGAACATTGAGTGACCATTTGAAGGCTCAGGAAACCTTTGCAGGTGTTTTGAGTTCATTAGCTGAGTCTGCAATATTGCATTTGTTCAATATTCAAATTTTTCTGTGAGCTACTTAGCTTTTTATTAGCTGCAAGATTAAAACAAATAAACACTTGAAATAATTGAGTTTGTGAAATTAATCTATAATATGAGTTTCACATTTTAAATTGAATTACTGAAATGAATAAACTTTTCCATAATATTCTAAATGTATTGAGATGAGTACCTGTATAAAGCATCAGGAATGACACTACAAAAAAAAGTTGTAGTAACTATTACTATACAAATATTGTAATTCTATCAGTCAATAATAATGGTCAATAATTACTTTAAACGATGAACGTTTTAGGTTAAGTTGTATTTTAAAGTAAGGTACTTCTTTAAAGGGTTAGTGGCTCAAAAATAAATATAGAATATGAAATCGGTATTTTGAGCTTTATCTTAAGGGAACACTTTAAGGAGAACAGTTTATTAGGAATAACATACTTTGGTTCAAAAAACAAGACAATGACACGTGATTTTCTAGGAAAAAGGATGTTTATAAAAAAGTTTTCCATGACACAGAGAAAGCTGATGAAGATTCCCTTAAATTACAATAATTAGAATATTGACTGACCTCACAGAAAGTGAGGTCAGTCAAGGAGACAGCCATTATGACTTTCAGTTTCTATCTCTAAAACTATATGATAACATGTTGAATCTACAGAACGGTGGGTTTGTTAGTGAGGATGGAACATTTATTCTAATTTTCTCAATAAATATAGATCATATATGGTGAGTGATTTGTGGTCTTAACAGTTCCACAAAAGATGATGTTGCTATGGTGTGAATGGCTGTTTTATCCTTAAAAATAAATATTGTTTCAGTTGTTGTAGTTGTACAATATGACGGACACTAATATCCCTGAACCCTCCCGTAAACAATCAGCTTTACAGATCATAAACAGTTTGTTTTGGCCATAAGTATGTGGATATTAAAGCGGCTTTATTTTGCTCATTTTCAGGTTCATATTTGTATGTTGTGTCTCTACTGTGACATGTCTCCATGTTTCAATGTTCAAAAAACTCTATTGTTCGCATACTGCCTGTGCTGCAGCACCTCTTTTCACCCTCTGTCTGAAACCAGAGCCCAGTCTGCTCCGATTGTTTTTTGTTGACCAACATGGCAAAATGGCTGGAGCCAGTGAGTTTGGGGAATTTGTCCAACAAAAAAAACATTAGCATTAACCAAAATAACAACTGAATAAACCATCATTGCAGGGTAATTGACTAACTCTTTCAGCTATTCATTTAAGTAACGCTTAACCCAGCTTGTGCTACGATTTGTAGAAATATTTTTATTTTGCCTAGGAATAGCTGTCAAAGTTCTACAGATATTATATATATTAATCTGTAAATCAAACACACCAGTAATATTTTAGAGGGACAAATTGGAGCCAACAATGAAAAACTGCCCCAGACCAGAAGTGCATACAAGCATGTCCGCATACTTTAGGCCATGTAATGTAACTCACAGGTTAGTCATAACAACCTATATATAGTATATGACTTCATTTTTCAGTGATTAATATGGATAAGGTTACAGTAAAGAAGGCGAGGTGTGTGTGTGCATATATGATTAAGCTTAAAGTATTTTGAATGTCACTGTAAAAAAAAAAATATATATATATATATATTCACTGCTAATAAGGGGCACAGATGGTTAACTATATGGACAAAATGTCGCCTGAATGAAGCCATAAACTCTGCTCTTTATGTCGCTTCACATATCCGGTTCGGAAATGTTTCCGACTGCATGCCGAAGAGAAGTTTTCCCACCAAACGTCACTGTGTAGCCCTTCACCATTCTCAATGGCCTGCCCATATTTGGTCTTCAGGTTTCTTCTCATGTATAAAAAATGAACGCACGAACAACAGAGTCCAGCAGGAAGTCAGTTTGATGTCGAAACTTCATTAACATTCCAGTTTAGATCCGTAACAAATTATTTTTGGTATGTAATGATAAAAGGAAAAGGAGGGAACAGAACAGTAGAGACTCAATAATGTTATTAATACAGTGGCTGTAACCTGATTGTGCTTTTCCCACCTCCTGAGGAAGCGTTGCGGGCAAAGACCATAAGTGATATAAATACTGTTGAATCTCTACAGTTGTGGCTCAATGACGTACACTGAGGACGAGGACGAGGGGGAGGGAGGGAATCAAAATGGCTGGTCACTAGTCTAGGGAATAGAGAGAAGTGTGACTGGCTGAGTATTGCACATCCTGTAAGTTCAAAAGTCTTTAACTCGTCCCTGCAGACGATGCTTCAGTTGATATTTCTTGACTTTAAGCAGCTGTCAGGGAAAGGTTGACAAACCTAAAAAAAAAGAAGCCTGCCCCCTTCTGTTGGGATCTACTGCATGTGTGAACTTTTAACGAACGGTTACATAACATATTTACGGTAGAGGAGGTGTGGGTACCTGCCGCACAGCAGCCAAACTACCCAGACTCCGGGGTCCTGGAAACTGGGGATCGAGAAAGTAGTTCCCTCCCCTTGGGGTCAGTTTACCCCAGCACAAACACGCTGACACCTCAGTTTCATTTCACGCTGGTCAGAGCAGGTGTTGGTCCAGAGGAGGCGGGGCTAGCCCAGCTGTATCTGCCCCGAGTACATGGTGAGGAGGAGCATGATGGCGAAGCCCGTCAGCAGGCCGGCATTCTGGATGGCAAAAATGACAAGGAAGCTGCTGCCGCCCGCATCCTCCTCCTCACGACTCACCTCGTTCATCTCTGGAAACTGAGAAGCAGAAAGAAACAGAGACATTTAGAATTTTTTAAACCTCTCTGAACTTATTCTACTTTCTCCAATTCCAAATATGGGGGGCGTTCAAGTCCATCTTAAAAAGGACACGGAACAAGAAACCATTGGTCAATATGATTGCTCTTATATCCCCTAATTGAAGTCGTTTTAAAATTGTGCCAGTTTTTAATGTTTTAGAACAGTTTATTTTATTTCGACTGGTTAATATGGCATTTCATTTGGGTTTTACGACGGCTGTATTCGTCTGCCTGTATTGTTTTGTGTTCATTTGTTGTAACATTTGTCATGCTGCCCTCTTGGCTAGGTCACTCTTGAAAAAGAGATTTTAATCTCAATGAGACTTTAACCTGGTTAAATAAAGGATCTAAGAATAGCCTCTTCCTAATGTGTTTGGAGAACTTCTTTTTTTCTTAAAGAAGTCTGTATGTCAAATGAGAACACTCATAATTGCACATCCTCCCTTACAATACTTGTATCTATGTTTTCCCAAGTCACTGACCATGTCTGCCAGAGCGATGTAGAGGAACATTCCCCCCGCCAGGGCAAAGATCCAGTTGGGGGAGAAGCTGTTTCCGGCCAGGATGCCAAAGCCCATGCCCAGGTAACAGCAACAGGCCGACATGAAGTTGAAGAACAGAGCCTGCTGTATGCTCATGCCGGCGTTCAGCAGGATCACAAAGTCTCCTGGAAGAAGACAGAAAGATTACATCATGAAGAGAAGAAATGACACGTATTGGATTTGTAGACGCTCAGGGCAACAACATGCCAATAGGAAACATCGGCTGGCTTGAACAGAGTGCTGCAGGAATAAGTCCTACAACCTGGTAGTGAGTTAGCATTTTATTACATCTGGTTCCCTCGTCTCATAGTTGATTTTTTTAACTTGATTTTGATTTGATGCTTGAGATAAGGTGTGTGGTTGACTCAAGAGATGTTCATGTTTTGTTCTATGACATAAAATAAGACCGTAAATACCAGAGGTGGGACCAAGTAATTGTTTTGCAAGTCACAAGTAAGTCTCAAGTCTTTGCACTCACGCCAGGGCAGGAGGCTTAACATGTTGATGTCAAATATTTGTGTTTTCACTTTAGAGCCTTTTAGAACTTCAAGGGTTATCATTTCCGCGCCCCACTCTCCAGTGCTGTTTATGTTGAAAATAAAACTAAACTTTTTATAACCACAATATTTTAACTGATTTAAATGCGGAAACTGGGGTTATTCATCAGAATTGTGTATGACTTGTGACTTGCTTGACCCTCACCACAGTGACTTGGGACTTGCTTGAGACTTGTAGGTCAAGACTTGAGACTTGCTCATGACTTGCACATGTATGACTTACTCCCACTTCTGGTAAATACCCTACTTGTGAACGAAGCTTCGATGTGTCATAAAAACCACAATTGCTAACAAATGGCTAAATGAGACTACAAAACGTCAAGGCGCGTTCACACCGCAGTACTTTTCCCACTTGAGTTCCAATATAGTTCCAAAATGTCGCGTTCACACCAAAAAGTGCCGGAACTAAAATTAGTTAATCAGAACCTTTTTTACCCCCTTTTCTGTCCCTGCTAGAGAGCAGGGACTTTCGTGGGAGAAAAAGGTTCCTATGTCTGATTGGCTGGGCGGATTGCAAACCACGGCCCGTAAAACTCCCAAAAAGTTTTGTGAAGCCGCCATTTTATTATCCTCGCATTAGCATGATTAGCATTAGCCCAGCGCAGAAGCCCATGGGTGCACAAAGAGAACTGGATACAGCGTTGGAGGCGGGACCCTGTTCTTTCCTACGAAAGTTGCTCAGTGAATAAAAGATTTCCCGACTCTTGAGAGAAAAAGTATTTTTGGACCCATAGAGAATGAGCATTTTAGCGCATTTCAAAAACGTTTAGACCGTAATGATTTAAATAAGGGCTATAAAAGTAGTTTTGCTTGGTAGTTGATTTAGTTCAGAAAAAAAAATCAGCTGATTTAGAGACGTCTCTCCCAATGTAAGTATTTTTGGGCCCATTGACGTCACAGACTGACACAGAAGTTGTAGTACCATCGTTTGGCCGCTAAAATAATTTGCTTCAACGTGCGGCACACTTCCTAGGGTCTTGTTGCAGCCATGCGACCGTGATATAGCTAGTTTTTTACTCGAAAGCTAGCTTTTTACTTCTGGCTAATACAAATCACAATATGGCATAAATATCTGGAGATTATCCTGCTGAGCAAAATGTGTAAGTATGATAAACGTTGATTTTTCCACAATATTCCAAAATCCAATGAAAAGATCCCACTGTGTCTCTTCGCGGGGTTGCTCACTTCTGGGTTTGGCCTACAAAACTACGTCACCACTGCAGTACTGTATAAAGTGCAGACTCACCGAGCTCGTGGGGGAACTCCTCACACAGGATGGCCACGGAGGTGCTGACGCCTTGAAAGACGGAGGAAGTGAAGGAGGCGCCGATGGCCAAGCCGTCGATGAAGTTGTGCAGGCCGTCGCTCAATGTGATCATCCAGGCCAGCGTGCCGATGTCGGAGTAGGCGACCCCCTTCAGCCAATAGCAGCCCCTGCCACTGCGGGGCCGACCCCCACTTTCTGGGCTCTGGGAGTCCTGGGATGAACAGAGTGACAGACACCCATCAGATGAAAAAAAAATGTATGAACTCACTCTGAGCAAATACATTCGGTAAAATAAAACACTTTCTGCCCCCCCAGCCTAACCTGTGGTGTCTGTGCGGGGCTGAGCATGAGCTCCCCCTCCCCTGCGTCCACTTTGCCCAGGGCCAGACTGCTGGCCTCTCCGTTCTGCTGCAGCTTCTCTTTCTCGCCCTCCACATCTCCGTCAGGGGTCGAGTAATGATCTGTACTCGGGTAATGACTGTGACCGTGGCCCTGGTCCTGACCCTGCGATACAGAGAGACAACAGATATCAGGAACAATTCATGAAGTATTATTCATAAGTAATATATATAATAGATATTGGCGTATCTATTATCTAGTATTTTTTATTATATATTTTTTAGAATTTTTAGAATTTTTCTAGTTCTCTTGTTTTTTTAATTCTTGTTTTTATGCACCACGACACCTAGTCAAATTCCTCGTACGTGTAAACCTACCTGGTAATAAACCTGTTTCTGATTCTGGTTTCTATTGCTTGTGGATCTATTCTTCATGACAAAAAAAATGACTTTAAATCTTTTAAATTAAGAGAAAAAACAGAGGAGAATTTACGTTTAAGTTATTTTGAAATGAATCACAAACATAGCGTTCCTTCTGCGATCTGTGTTCCCACTTCCACTCGATTTTTTTGGTTGCCTCCCTCAGGAATACATAACAGCCATGCAAATGCAAGCAGCCAAAACTTTATTTATACAGCACACATTCCATTTCAGGTACTTCTCACAGAGTGAGCAACCATGGAAGTGGAAGACACAAACACAATACAAATAGCATAAAGCAAAGCACTTTTAGCTGTTCGTGTTCAAAGCACAATACAATTGGTTTCCAATCAAAAACTTCATTCATTTATTTTAAATGATTGTTTTTCATTAAACTTGCATCCTTGGATAAAAAAGGTAAAATGACAAAAAAGCTCTTTATTTTCCTCATTCTCCCTGTGCTGCAGCACCTCTTTTCACCCTCTGTCTGAAACCAGAGCCCTGTCTGCTCTGATTGGTTAACTGGCCCGCTCTGTTGTGATTGGTCAACCGCTTAGACATGTCCCTGCCCTTAGCCTAACACCTACAATGTGTTGGAGCGCTAGCCACTAGAAGCGGCAGTGTTACATAGTGATGTAACAAGGTTGCGTGTTTCAGGCAAGGGGGTGGTGTGACAGATCTTTGGAGGGGACTTTGGGGTTTTAGCCTTTGCAGAACATTAACATGCACAACAACCTATATGACACACGACAGGAGAGGGAAAACCCCAACACGCATAATAGGGCCTCAAAAAGGTCATATTCCGCATGATGGCTTGAGATTCTGACTAATTCTCACAACACTATTGTAAAATGATTTGATCACAACAATCACATTCATTATTTGTTCATCTTATTGAAGTTTGCAGGGACAGTGACTCTAAACCTGGCTCACATCTACCACAAAGTCAAAGCAGGTAAAGTCAAATTCAGTGTTTTGCTCTGTAACACTTTTGTTAAAGGGTTTCTTTTTTGCAGTGAAAGGAAAAAGCTGACGGCAGTACTTGCAGGCGCCAATATGGGTCAAAGAGCGTGTGTAATAGGATCAGCACGTAAACGTGTTGGTTGTTAATTAGGTTGGCTGGACCATATGGCTGCGAGCCGAGTAACCACAAGGTGGAGCAACTTTCCCAGAATCACTGCTGCTTTTTGTGAATGGAATCATTCGAGTTTAAGAATCCTATTTTGGGGGAAATGTGTCAAACACATTGAATATGATCAACAGCTCTAAGCTGTTAACTAATCACAACAGAGCCATCCAGCTAACCAATCAGAACAGACTGGGCTCTGGTTTTAGACAGAAGGTGAAAAGAGGTACATTCTTGTTTCTTTGCTGAAATATGCACAGCAGAAGGGAAAGAGTTCAACTTTGTGACATCAGTTCGTAAAAGAAGTCAAGTGCGTAAAACCTTCACCCAGTTGATACATGATTCCTCTGAGTCGCATGTCTTTTTCGGTGCGGCAAACAAGAATTTTCCGTTGACTTTTTAAGCATAAACAGCTGAATATTCCTTTCTGAAGGACAAGTAAGAATATAGTGGGGAGCCAGCTTACATAATGTTAAGATACACTTCCTTATAGTGAACTACCGTACTCTGAAATCAACTCATCATTGCCCTTGCCCTAACATCCTGTTCAACTGGTTAAACCTGACACTGATTAACAGATAATACAAGCAACCATTTAAATATGTGTTATGAACAAATAACAATCTGATCTGTTGAACTTCTAGAGAACAACGTTACAACGGATTGGTGTAGAGAGGATCAACACGTAAAATAAATACAATTAATGACCAATTATGGATTTAAAAACCTCACATTCTACTCCACTATCATTTAGTCTGCAACGTTATCTCTCAGTAGGATTCAAATATCTTTAGTAAGATTATATATATATATTTTATTATTCAATTATTTTTGTAAGATCCAATTATTATTCAATAATGATGTTTTTGTAAAATTCATAAAAAAAACGTATCTTATTCACAATTTATTATGGAAACATCAAAGGACTTCAGTATTATAATTGTTCAATATTGAGCAAAATAATATATTTTTCCTACAGAATTCAGAAATGTCACAGAAAATATTGTTCCAAGCAAATTGTGGTTCAAATCTAGAAAAAATAAATATTGAAGAATTTTTTTACCGTATGGCATGTTGACTGAAAAACGGTGCAATACACATCAATTTAACATTCTTGCAATGATGTGTACAGTCGCCATATTTTTTTAGCTAAACTGGTTTTGGTCAAATGTTCGTTGGGGTTACCCCTCGACAGTTTTTTCATCCAATTTTGAATAGTCTTGTTTGGCAGAAGGTTTTTTGATCCGTGAGTTGACGGTGCACTTTTTCTTTATTAAGGGAAACCAATGACAGAAAAGGGAACAGTAGGTTCTCCTTTGACTGTTAGTCCTGGTTTCCACAATACTGTTTTATGTCTTGACCTTGGATACAAGCTGTTTAAAGCCGCCATAAATACCAGCTCTGTGAGGCTGGCAGAGGATCGCTTTGTTGAGACTGTAACAGATATGTTGATTCAGTGTTACTCTTGTTTATCTTTCTTCTGCCCATCTATACTCGTCAACTCCGGATTTACAACTCACCAAGGCTTACACTGCACCAAGTTCATTTAAAGGAAAACACATTTAACCGATCCATACGTGATAGTCTAAGGGGCTGAACATCTCTAAGCGGTTTACCAATCACAACATACTGGGCTCTGGTTTCAGACAGAGGGTGAAAAGAGGTGCTGCAGCACAGACAGTATGAGAAAAATAAAGAGCTTTTTGAATATTAAAGTACGGAGACATGTCACAGCAGAGACACAAAATACAAATATGAACCTGTAAATTAGCATAATGGGGACCCTTATAGTGTAATGAAATGAATATCAACAATATATGATAGACTGGAGCCAATACTTAGATTTAAAGTTCCAATGAAACAACTAGAAGTGTTTCTGACTTGGCGTGTATTGGGATGTACTGATTGGCGTTTACAGTAGTCGATAACACTGAATGTGTGTATTCAAAATGGCTTTAATGGGAACTAAAAACAAAATGCCATAAAACGGATGAATTAATTAACCTTTTAAATATGTGACTTGCAGAATTGGTCATTTTAAAAGATAAATGAAGCTGATTATTGCTCAGATTCAGTTTGGTTTTGAGAGCAACTTGTTCATCACATCATTCTTGCCGTTTGTGTACTCACCCCATTTTTCTGTTTGAGGAGCACCCTGAGGACCTTTTCAGTGAAGAAGAAGAGGTAAAAGCCAGCGAAGACCATGGCTGATTTGGACACGTAGTTATCCACCATGGGGTTAAAACCAAAGGCCTAGCATTGCAGGAAAGAAGATGATATCAGTTTCTGAGGGTTATTTACAGTAGCTGTTATATAATTACTGCCTGGCATCACCAGATGTGTATATGTTTAAAATGAGGTGTTGCTTGAAACAATTGTCAAATGTAATTTGGCAGGATTTTTCAGTTGAACAATTAGCGGTTAGTGAATGTTTGAATTCTAAGAGGCTGTTGTCAAATGTAATTTAAGCCGTCATATCAGACGGAAACCTCCTCTTCTGTCTGTGAAATTATGCAATACATTTCACAACAGCTGTACACTTGGCCATGGTGGGTGGGCTCACCGTCTAGATTTAAAGCCATAACACACATTCCCATACTTGTGGGTTATACCACTCCTTAAGTAAGGCTCGAGTTTGAAGCTTGCTTAAACATGTACCCAAGCTTCCCTCGTTAACCCAACTGATCAAATTCAATGTAACGAGAAAACAATAATTCATGAATTAGAGTAATTATTATATTATAAATATTATATATCTAAAGGCTTCTAGAGGACTGTAGCCATATTTAATGTCAGGTTTCTTTCTTAAACTTCAGACACTTAAATGCTGACTAATGTGCAGAATTTATCACCGACACACTTCAAATATGTCAGCTTTGTTTTAAGGGATAATGTGTGTTTTGTCTGTTCTATATATAACCCCAGCAAAAGCACCTACATTATTGCAATTAAACCTGTGATTTAGACCGCATTTGATTTGGATTTCCTGCAATTGACCCACACAAAATAGTCCAAATTGATGAATGAAAAGAGATGTTAAATTATAAAAACAAAATAAAGTATTCACCCCATGTGAAAAAATGAATCCTGGTCAGATCAGACTACATTTTTACATGTTGGCCATCAAGGAGAACTCTCCGTCTGTTCCAAACACAGGGGGGTTGAATACGTTTGCAAACTTATGATTTATTTTATCATAATTTTTGTGTGATTAACAATTAAGAAATATGTTTACCATATTTGGGCCGCCATTTAGCTTATTTGGTAGAACTGGCAACCAATGAACTGGGGATTGTCACCCATGCGGGGTAGGACCTTTTGCCGCATGTCATCCCCACTGTCTCCCCCGTTCATTTCCGTCACTTAATAAAGGTTACCCAAATACAATACTTCAAAGTGCTGGGCATGTTGTGTACATCAAATAATAAAATGTTTCCAAACTCAGCTTAAATTACAGGTTTTTGCAATAAAATAGGAAAGGGGGGTGAAAACATACAGTTTAAACCTCTTTATTTTATTTACTCATACTATTCATCCTCTTCCTTTGACTGCCTAGCGACCCTGCACTGTGAGGGAGCTGCAGCTAAGTGAGTCACGGCAGCAGCGACACTACCTCTGGGATGAGCTGAAACAGCGCGTTGGAGTAGAGCGTGCCAATGGCCAGGGCTATGAAGAAGAGCAGCAGCCGCTTGTAAAAGGTTTTCCTCATGAAGGGCACCACGCTCGCCCCGACCAGCGAACACAGAGAGATCAGTGTCACACACAG